>NW_020954608.1:9845426-10005228 GCF_900497805.2 Vombatus ursinus
GATAGATAGATAGATAGATAGATAGATAGATAGATAGATAGATAGATGATAGATAGATAGATGATAGATAGATAGATAGATAGATGGATAGATGGATGAATAGATGGATGGATAGATAGGCAGACAGGTGGATAGATGGATGGATGGATAGGTGGATAGATAGAGAGAAAGATAGAGAGGTAGATAGATAGATGCATAGATGGATAGATAGATGATAGAACATTTATTAAGCACTTGCTATGTGCTAATCACTGTGCCAGTTACTGAGGATACGAATACAAACAATGAAGAAAGCCCCTGCCCTAAGGAGCTTATATCCTAATGGGGAAAGACCACACATAAAAGGGTTCTGGAAAGGGGCAATGAGGAGGGAGAATACTGATATTAGGCCATGGAGAGGAGTCCCAAAGAAGTTACGGGGCCTGCAAGATAGGGTGAGAAGTTCAGCTACAAGAGCTGGCAGAGTCAGTGGAGTCCAAATTTCAGGACAAATCTGTGTCCCAGAGCCTACTCCTGGTAATGTGGTGCATGTAGACATTTTTGAAAATGTTTCCAAGGAAATTAGCACTTGAAATATTCTTTTACTCAAATATATTAAGTACCCAAATGCTAATGATTGCCCAGCAGCTCAGGCAGCTCAGGGGGAGCTGAAGGTCCTGGGGTTCAGTGTGTGGGGAAGGTGAAGGGAAGGGAGAGGTAACTGTCATACAGTATTTCACTAACTGAATTCCCTATCTGACTGCTGATGGCTTGTTAACAATTGCTGTCCCCTGTCTTTCTTGCTGTTTGTTGTTTGGATCTGTATTTTCATTAGAAGAGGGAGAAAACATCTTCCACTGATGCACGTTGGCAATTCCTCGGTACCTGAGAGTGTTACAGTATGTTCTTTGGTGCTGAGAGTTCAAATCACTTGCCTATGGTCACTCAGTCAGTGTGTAACTGAGGGAGGATTTGAATCCAGGTCTGCCTGATAGCAAGACCAGCCCTCTATTACCATCCATTTAACCAACATGGTGAGTCATGTTGAGAAGAAAATGTTACTACTAATAATGTCATTATTACCATAAAATATGTTAATATTTATTAGGGACCTCCAAAGAGGTAGGCAAGGTCTTAAATATGGCCAAGGCCTGTCAAGACTCAAGTCAAACTACACCTTCTGCAGGAGACCTTTTCTGGCCCCTAGTGGCTAGTGCCTCTCCTGCTCAGATTACTCTCTATTCTGGGCAATTTAGAAGAGAACTGTAAGTCTGGACATAATGAGAAAAGCCAATGAAAACTGGAAAAAATTGTGTGATATTTCTGGTTCTGACTGTGTCCCATAAGTTCCTATATAGCAACAGCTTTTCAGAAACTAACTGGTTCTACTCCATTTCTTGTATCGGTGAGCTCTTTACCCCATTCCCAAACTGAGCCTAGCTTAGGAATTTATTCCATCTCAGTCAAGACTGGCCATTCTTGACCTTGACCAGTAGAATGCAGATATTTCTACTTAATGTGAACTTGGGCACTGGTTCCTTGCCATTTAGGCATTACCCCACTTCCCACCCCTCCATTCTTGGTCTGTCCATAGAGGGTCACATGACTACAGTCATGATCTAGTCAGATTTTTTTTGGCTGGTTGCCCAGTATGAAATACTGGGCTCAATCCCCTGTTAAGGGCACATCACCAACCCCATCATGTGGCAGGCTCCTGCAGGCATGTCAACATGTTTGTTCTATTTATAGAACAGAAACCAAGTACAGCTGGCCAGCTGGGAAAGCAGACATGGAACTGCAAGGGTTTCCCAAGGAGATTTCCAGGAAGGCTTTTGGAGGAGGACTTACAGAATAGAACGTGTGCTTCGGAATTTTGCTCTCCTAAAGCAAGCTTGGCTTACACAGAGTAAAACACTCCCATACACAGTACTTATGATGGTTATATTTAGGAAGCTTAGGGTGTGGATGAGGAAATGAGAATTTTTTAAAAGGAAATTTGAAGAAAAATGACTCAGTGGCATGCCACCCTAGGCAAATTGAATGAATAACTTTAGAACACAGTAGATCAGCATGTAGGGAATTTACTTAACTTTAACTTAAATCACCCTGGGCTGGACCGATTGGGTAAGTACTTTTGTCTTCTGACATCAAGTGAACTGTGTTAACTGGAGTCAGGGTCAACCTAATTTAGCCAATACAGGTAGTATCTAAAATAAATAAAACTGTACCCTAGTTCTGGCTTCACACCAAATCCCTTACTCAATCAAATTTGGTTTGCACTTGTGCTTTAGTCTTACAAGAGTGAATTCTTTAAAGTATGTGGTGCTATTACAACCTTGTTTCACTGTTTACATAGAATACAGACAGTCTTCATCATTAGGCATTTTCACTGGGTCATTGCTTCCTAGTTAACATTTAGAGCCTTAGTTCAGTTCAGTTCAATTCAAGTCAGTTCAATTAAATGCAACAAGCATTTATTAAGCACCTACTCAAGGACTGCACTGGGTTCTAGGGCACAAAGACAAAAAAGAAACAGTAGTTCTCGTGTGTGTATATACACACACACACACTATACTGTAAATTATGCTTACACTATACTGTAGTCTATTAAGTGTGCAATAGTATTATGTCTAAAAAAATGTACATACCTTAAATAAAAAATACTTTATTGCTAAAAAAAAAACCCCGCTAATCATCATCTGAGCCTTCAGCAAGTCATAATCTTTTTACTGATGGAGGGTCTCGCCTCCATGTTAATGACTGCTGACTGATCAGGGTGATGGTTGCTGAAGGGTGGGGTGGCTGTGGCAATTTCTTAAAATAAGACAGCCATGAAGTTTGCTGCATCAATCGACTCTTCCTTTCACTTGGAACACTTAGAGGCCATTGTAGGATTATTAATTGGCCTAATTTCAATATTGTTGTTTCTCATTCATTAAGTTCACTGCCTTATAAGGTCTGGTTCTTGGCATCCCATAGTGATTACAATAGTAATATCAAAGATCACTGATCACAGATCACCAGAACAGACATGATAATAATGAAAAAGTTTGAAATATTGTTAGAATTAGCAAAAGACACAATATGAGCACAAGCTGTTGGAAAAATGACGCCAATAGACTTGCTCAACACAAGATTGCCACTAACCTTCAATTTGTAAAAAATGCAATATCTGTGAAGCACGATAAAACAAGGTGTGCCTGTATAGAGAATGCACCTTTTTCTAATGCAAGCCAGATCCTTCTACAGAGCTTTTAGAGCACTGAGAGATTGCCCCTCAGCCAGTATGTGTCAGAATCCAGATTCCCTAGCTTCTTCTAGGCCATCTATCTACCCACTATGCTACGTTTCTCAAAATCAATGTAAAGTAATTTTGGGGTAGGAAAGGGGAGCACTGATGGAGCACCGAGGGAAAGACTTCTTGTAGGAGGTGGCACTTGAGCTAAACCTTGAAAGGAGCTAGAGATCCCAGGAAGTGGAGGTGAGAAAAGAGAGAATTCCAGGTATGTTGGACCATGTACAAAGACACAAGAGGCAGGGAATTGAATGTTGTTAATGGGAAACAGCAAGTGGGCTAGTTTGGTTAAAATATGAAGGGAGAGTAATGTGAAATATTCCAGAAAAATAGATAGGAGTCAGGGCTTTAAATGTCAAACAAAAGTATTTGTATTCGATTCTAGAGACCATAGGAATCCACTTACTCTTCTCCAGCTGGGGAGTTACATGGTCATATCTGTGCTTTAGGAGTATCCATTTAGAAGGTGGGTGGAGGGTGAGTAGGAGGGAAGAAAGAAGGGAACAGATCTGGAAGGCAAGGGTTGCTGCTGTTTGTCCTTCATTCTCGGAGAGGACCATGACATCAGGGAGGTGATGCCATGAGGTGCAAGAGAACTAGATTTAAGGGAGGGAGGGCTGTGCAAAGTCACCAGTCTCACTTTCTCCTCTGGAGCCATCTGGGTCCAATGGCCAGATATGGATCAGAACAACTGGAGATGACCCAGGATGCAGTGGGGGACCTTGGCTTTTTTAAGCTAAGGTCTTTAACAGATTTCAGTTTGACTGATTAAGAAGCAAGGGAACAAATTAAATGAATTACAGTAGTTCAGGAGAGAGGGAAAGAGCATCAGAACTTGAGTGGAGGCTGTTTGAGTGAAGAGAAGGGAAGGAAGAAAAAAAGCTGGCCTATAATTAGGATGGAGGTGATGGCTAGATATATAGACTCAGGAGTCATTTAAATAAAGCTAAGGTCACCAAGAGAAACGGTATGGAAAGAGAAGAGAAGAGAAGAGAAGAGAGCCCAGGGAGAACTTTGCTGTATATACACACATGAGGGAAGGGAGGGCAGGAGATAGAGAAGATGAGTTGATGATGAAAGGTCCCATATGTACAAAAATATTAATAGCAGTAGCCATTGAGATAGCAAAGAACTGGGGGCAAGGTTGTTGCCTAATGATTGGGGAATGACTGAATAAATTGTGGTATGTGAATTAACAGAATATTATTGTGCCATAGGAAATTATGTATATGAAGAATTTGGAGAACCACTTGTATGAAATGTTGCAGATCAAGGAAAAAAGAACCAAGAGAAAAAGATGCACAATGACTTCAATAATATAAGTGAAAACAACACAAAAGAGCCACTACATCTGGATTAATTGCAATGAATAGTCCTGGTTCTTGAATACACTGTATACAGTACTTATCTCTCCTCTCTGCAGAGAGGTAGAGGACTTTTGGTACAGAATGTTGTTTGACATGTCAAATGTGGTTGTGGTTTGGGTTGGTTGTTTTTGTTTCAGGGGGAGGTTCAACAGGGAGAGGTGGGAGGTGTGTCAGGAAATGACTATAATGTAAAAAAAAAGCTACAAAAAAACCCCAAAAGCTATTAATAACAAACCCCCCCAAAAACCTTTTTTAAATCTATATTAATGATTTAGTGAATTTTATGAGTCTCTATTGATATGTTATGTTCCTTGATAACTGGCAATAAAATGCCAAGTAGGCCTATTTTATAGAAGTTTCATGCAACTATGAAATTCCTCCTAAAAGAGTACATGGGACTGGGGAGTAGGGAGGGAGAAAGGGCCAATGAGCAAATAAAAGCCAAGCCCATGCCAGGGTTAATTGGGCAAATCAAATGCCTAAACAGAGAAGCTCCTTTGGTCTGATTCTTGGAAACTTGACTCTTTTTAGAAGGAAGTTGTCATTGGTTACCAAAACCTATTATCTGATCATGGGTCCTATGTTTAGCTTGTCAAATACAAACAAAAAACAGCAACAGCAAAACTCCATTTACTAAGTTCGTACTATGTGCAAAGGACTATGTTAAGTGCTTCAACAGAGATACAAAGATTAGATAAGACACGATCTCTTTCTTCAAGGAGCTTTAAGGCTAGTAAGGAGATAAGACTCTACCAACAGATAGCTATATTTAGGATAATATGACATGATAAATTCATCAGAGTTACAAAATAAAGTATTATATAAGGTCTTAGGGAGAAGTCTTGTTACTAATGGGGAATACGGTTGATCAAGCCTTCAAGGAGGAGGTGGCACAGAGTTGGGCATCTCTGATGTTTCATCCTTATAGAGATTGGGGACATTCAGTCTTACCTAGTCCTTTAGATGTAAAGGTTCCCCTAGGCACTGGTTGCCATTGTTGGCATCTTTGTCCATTTTCCACGTCTCCTCTAGGATGGCTTTCACCTGCTTTCATTTCTCTTAAGTAGTCATTCACTCCTAGGATAATTGTTTAGGAAGCAGGAAGAAGATAAGAAAGCATGGGAAAAAAAAACACAACCCAGCGATGAGGGGGATAGAGAGTTTGAGTTGGAGAAATGAATGGCATGGCTGCCATAGAATCCCATGGCAGGTAGGAGAATGAAATAATCCAAGTGCTAAGAGGTATGGAAGTAGAAGTGAAGTCCTACTTGGTCAGTGGTCATGGATTGGTTAATTGAGGGTAAAAGGTCACTTAAAGTGACATGAAGTAGAATGAACAGGATGGACTTAGAATTCAACCTATTGGTGGCACTAATCCAACATGGACTGTGATGGGAGACTATATAGCTAAAAATATTAACTGAGGAATAAATGTGTGTGATGTGAGGCACAGAAGGACGAATGCCACAAGAAATGAAGTAAGGCATCTTTGTAGGAATGTTCGCTACCATGAAGATGGGGTGATGGCAGTTTTTGATGAAATCCATAGTCAACTATGGCCATTGCCCATGGCCAATGATGTGTCGATAAAGGTTTCAAAAGCCTGGGGGTTTATCCCTTGGGGTATGTTTCTGAGGCCCAGAACTCTCAGGACCAAATGTAACAGTTTAAGATTATGCCGATGGTGGGATCATTGCAATTTTCCCATGATGGTGTGGAATATCTTAAATAGCCTTGTGTTTCAATACCTACACTGCTACACCATTGTGGCAAAGCTTCAGCTGTGTTCCATCAGGTGTCTGAGGAGAGACTACTGTAAGTCATACATAGTAGATAAAACAACCTATTGGATGCTATTCCCTTCTCATTCAGACTGGGGAAATGGGATTCGTTCTGCTTGTAGAGTAGATACAGGAACCTGGAACTAATAAATCAGAGGCAATGTGTACTAGTAGTAAGAGCCATTGAACCAAGACTCAGGAGACAACTAGTTTAAATCCTACCTCTGACACCAATTATATGACCACAGGCAATTACTTAAATTTTCTGAGCCTCAGTTTCCTTATCTATAAAATGGGGATAATATCTGTAATAGTAGCTGAGGGTCAAATGAGGTAATTTATGTTTAGCACTCAATAAACTAAAAGTACTACATAAATATCAGTTATTATTTTGTGGCTCCATCTGTACCTTCCCCCTTGTAACCTGTTACAATCCCTAGGAAATTCAGTTTCCCCTTCTCAGATCGACATTTTTTTTAAGCTATGACAACAGATGACTCCAGCACTGAAAAAACTGTCTCAAGGGGATATGCTAGTTATGGTCTTGAAAGTAAATTCAAATGTCATTGAAGTACATTATTAACTCTCAATCTGGAAGATCATAAAAGAGTGGGTTCATCAGCCACCACAAAATCGTGTGGGTATCCCATCATCTGAATGGCTTTACTAGATACTTGAACTGTCCCTGAAATGCCATTTTCCTGCATCCCCTCTCAGAGACCCAAATAAGGATGTAGGCTCAGAAGAGGTACAGTTTGGAGGACCTGGATTCAAATGAAGGCATTGGATTCCATGACCTCTGAGGTGCCTTCCAGTTCTCCATCTCTGATCTTATGGTGGATATGAATGGTCTAGGGAAGGGGTATAGAATGAAGCAGGGAAAAGAGCACTAACTCTAGAGTTAGAGAACTTGGGGTCATGCCCCCCCCCCCAGATGCTTAATCCTTGGATGACTTTGGGCAAGCCCTTTAACACTCCTGAACCTCTGCTTCCTCATCTCTAAGATGAAGTTAGACTAGATGCCTTCTAAGATCACTTCCAGCTCCAGATCTATGATATCCTCTCCCATGATGAGAGAGGCTTTGTTTCTCGATTATTTGCTTCACAAATAACATGGGGACTAGTTTGAAAGGTGAAAAGATAGACGAATCATTTATCCACAGTTTTCTCCAGCAGTGAGTCCTTCCTGGGTCTGGTTTGTGAGAATGGGGGTGATCAAAGTAATTTATGCAATCACACAGTCCGTTTCGAGGCAAGATTTCTTTCTTCAGGACACTGAGCAAGGTACAGAACTGATGATGTTGAAGTAAATGTGTGATGTCTGGCTTTGGAGAAGATGCCCAGGATATGGCTGGGCAGGATATGGTCCCAACTCCTCAACCCTGCCCCTGCTTCCAAGCCCCTGGGATTCTAATGGCAACATTCAGAGAAGAATAGTATTGCTCTTGTTCTTTAGTCCTATCTAACTCTTTGTGACCCCATTTGGGGTTTCCTTGGCAAAGATCCTGGAGTGGTTTACCATTTCCTTCTCCAGCTCCTTTTACAGATGAGAAAACTGGGGCAAACAGGGTTAAGTGACTTGCCCAGGATCACATGGATAGTAAGTTTCTGAAGCCAGATTTAAGCTCAGGAAGATGAGTTTGACTCCAGGACCGGCATTCTATCTACTGCACCACCTAGCTGCTCTTGATTTCCAAGAAATATCTGGGCAATATCATGAAAACATGGAAGGTCAGGTTATATTCAGAGTGAGGTACATGCCATGTTCCCATTATGATTATGTTTACTGGATCACTGGCACTGACCATTCTTCTCTACCCCTGGGCTCACCTTGTAATGGAGAAGCACCTGCTCTTACTGAGTCAGCTTCATACCCAGAAAATCTGACCTAGACCCGAAATGCCAAGTCTCTTGGAAGGATCACATTAGGAGCAAAAATAAAGGAATGAAATAAATGAATGAATTTTAAAAGCATACCCAACCCTAGGGATACAAAAACAAGCCAATAAGGCAGTTCCTGACATCACAGAGCTTATATTCTAATGGAAAAGACAATAAATAAAGGAGAACTAAAAATGAAAAGCTGGTGGGGAGATAGGAAGACATGAGTAAAGGCAGGTCTTGGGGATGACTGTCCATAGTGGGGCAGGGCCTGGGATAGATAAGGTAAATGTTCACCAATCAGAGCACAGAACCACAGAAGTGGGAGCCTGAGTTTGCAGATAGGATGACAGTCTGTGTTGGCCTCTGGGTTAGAGGGAGGGAGTGATTCTGCCAAAGGCACTCTCATCATGGAAGTCTTGGATTTCTCTCAGCTTATTGAATTCTCAGGCTGTTGGTGAGGCTCTGGGCTGAGTGCCATCCTTATAGCTCGTAGTATAAACATGTACACTTGGCAATTCACTGGACCTGTCCTTGATATCCCCCTGGCCCAGGATGCATGGATTTTTCTGCATCAAGTACTGGATCAGGCACCAGATTTAGCTAATAGTGAGGCTAGAGTTAATTCAGCTATGATAAAAATAATCAATTCACAAACTTTTTAAAATGCTTACTATGTGCCAGACATCATTTGAGTTCAATGTATTATTTAGCTAATCTTGTATTATGTTTGCCAAAGCATACTTTGGCCACATAATGAGAAGACAGGACTCATTGGAAAAGATTCTGCTGCTGGGAAAGATTGAAGGCAAAGGAGAAGGAGATGGCAGAGGATGAAATGAACAGTGCCATGGAAGCAGTGAACATGAGCTTGGACAGACTTTGGAAGATAGTGGAGGACTGAAGGTCCTCCTGGCATGCTATGGTCCATGGGGTCATGAAGAGTCAGACACAACTGGTCGACAACAATATAAACTAGTCTAGCAACATTAGCTTGATCTTGGATCAGTACTTGGCAAGCCCTGGCATCTTTTGCCATCCAGTTTCCTCCCTTACCAGAACGCATAGATCTGTCGATTGGCAGAGTCCATGTGAAGTGAGTCATCAAAAGTGTCTTGAATTATATTACAGGGTCAGTCACCTGTCAGGTGGGCTGTGGCACAGGAGACCTGGAAGGCTACTTCCTTGGGCATGAGCTAGAAGAGATATTAAAGTCCACAAAGTCCAAACCCCTCATTTTACAGATGAGGAAACAGGTTGAGAGAGGTGAATGGTTTGCTCATTGTCATATAACTAGATTGAGGCAGGATTTGAATTCAGGTCTTCCTGAGGCAAATGCTCTATCTACTCTACCAGGTTCATAAGTAGGATCAGCTGAACAGTAAAATAGGGAAAGTCAATAGTTCAGCTAGAAAACTTCTCAAGGCATGCTCACTGAGCTTCTAGACTTCTTTATGCAATCATCCAGCTGGGATCATGACCAGGCATTCTCTTCATCAGGGTGACTAACCTACCCCCAAGAATTCAAACAACTTCTCAGTCATTGTCTGTTACCAGCTCTGGGGGGTGTTCTGGGCTTCATCAACTGACTTCATCACTTGCAGTTTTCTTGTTGCTGGTGGAGAGGAGTTAAGATATAGATATAGAGCTGGAAGGCACTTTAAGCCTAACTCCCTCATCTTACATATGAGAATCTCTTCTTTACAGGCAAGGCCTAGAAATGGGAAGTAACTTGCACAAGGTCACAAGGCAAGTAAGTATTAGAACCAGGGTTTGAATCTAGATAGTCTGACCCCGAATCCAGCAGCGAAATTGTCTTCACAGCCTCACCATTTTGGTAAGACTGAATCTAGGACCTGCCCGGAGTTAAAACTGAGGGTTTTCCATGATGCTGGCTGTAGCCTTTGAGTCTAGGGAGTGAAAAAAAGGCCAACCCATTTTTCTCATTCATGGAATGACCTGGAGCTTCAGATTTATTAAATAAAAGTCTCCATTGGTGGCTAGTAATATGTAGTAATATGTAGAATTCAATAAGCTGAGAGAAATCCAAGACTTCCATGATGAGAGTGCCTCTGGCAGAATCACTCCCTCCTTCTAATGTAGTAATAGTAGAGAATTGGGGAGGCATTGAACAATGCTACAAGTGGGAGATAGTGTCATAATCAGAAATGAGGGTCAGTACCAACCAGATTCAAAAGTCTCAATCAAGAACTTTGCTGCTGGTTCCACTTTCCAACCTCTCCTAAATTAGGTAGTTACACCTGGACAGCTCCTGCCAACAAACATTATTTCCAAAGGAAATAGTCAACAGTAGATATCCCTCACATTTCAGGGGGTTTAGGAGAAGTCAGCGGCATTTCTGGTGTGCTAGGGATCATATCCCTTGGAGCATTTATGGGAGTGTTTCAAATAACTTCCAGGGACACGTGGGGCTCATTGATGAAGGGCTTGCCCTTTGAGATGAAGCAGTCCCTTTATTGTCTACATGGTAAAAACAGCTCCTGACTCAAAAAGAGAGTGACTCCATCATAGGTTTTCTCTTCCTTTGACTCTCTAGGTTACATGATGTAACACTGGAATTTTCTGTAAAGGGAAGAATGAGGAGTGGTATTCTGTATCCAGAAAGATTTTAAGATGGTATCAAGGCATGATGACTGTTCCCATGTGTCAGCTAAAGTAGGAATTCAGCTAGGTGAGCTCGAGTCTGGGCATCTGACTATCCTATTATTTTGTGATCATAGGTTGACTGGACAGCCATCTCAAGATGCAGCTTTCAGGAGTCAGTGCCTCAGGAGTTTCTGGGTTCTTTAGTCAGTGACAGTTATACTTTAGAAGATGTCCTCTCTATATCCCTTACAGTGCTACTACTACTACTACTACTACTACTACTACTACTACTACCACTACCACTACCACTACCACTACCACTACCACTACCACTACCACTACCACTACTTCTTCTCCTTCTCCTCCTCTTTCTTCTTTTTTAAGGCGACTGGGGTTAAGTGACTTGCCCAGAGTCATACAGCTACTAAGTGTCTGAGGCCACATTTGAACTCAGGTCTTCCTGACTCCAGGGCCCATGCTCTACCCACTGTGCCCCCTAGTTGCCCCTCTTACAGCACTTTCTGGAGGAGAAAGTGATCACACATAGCAGGAAGAGCTCAACCCCTGGCCAGATTGGGGGAATTATTGGGACAACTAAAACCAAGATGAAATGAAAAATGCTTACTCAGATTCCTCCACACTGCTTCATATTGTGATGAATATGTGTCAATCTCTCAGGAGAGAGAATATAATAGTATTTATGCATCATTTCTCCTTATTTAAGGTTTTCTGTCAATGTGATCTTCTGGGTCTAGCATATGTTAAGCATTTTCGTTGTGTAGAGAAAATAAAATATCTATCTTATACCTGATATACATTATACATTGATTATCTTTCTACTTCCCACTCTGGGGAAATGCTAGACATGTGCCAAAATCTAACCCTTAAATAATTTCCCCAGGACTCCAGGGTGGAAGTACAAAGAGCCATAGAATTCAAGAAAAAGCCTGACTTTTTTAAGGTGGTGAGGATTCCCAAGGGGTGAATGTGCATGAGTCCAGACTTAAGAGGGAGAAAGCAATCACTCCAACTTCCTGAGCCTGAGTAGCAGCAGTTTGTTCTTATTAGGCTGTCATGCCTTGGACTGCTATTCACATTATAGCAATGTATCTTTAGAGGCATACATGATAAGCCAGCAGGAGAATTAGTGCAGGGTGACTTCCATTGACCGAGAACAGAACCCCATTATGGGCATCCTATCAGGACATCAACCTGGCATCCCTAAGACTATTTGGGTAACTCTTCTAAAGGTCAGAGGCTTTAATCACCATGTTAAGACACCAACAGCAGCAGTCTGCTAAAACAAAGAATCACAGAACTTGAGTTGGAAGAGAACTTAGCAGCTAATTCAAACCATACACGAAAGCAATCCCAACCGTAAGACGTCAGACGAATCATCTAAATTTTGCTTGAAAACCTCTAAGGAGGGGGTACTCGCCAGTTCTTGAGGCAGCACATTCCACCTGGGACAACTCTAATAATTTAGACGTTTTTTCCTGACGTCAGACCCAAATTTACCTCTCCACAACGTTCATTTGTTATTCTTGGATATGCTCTCTTGAGCAAAACAGAACAAGCCTAACTCCTCCACATGACAGTTCTTCAACTTGAAGAAAGCTATCATATCCCCCTGAGTCTTCTTTTCTCCAGGCCAAATAATACCACTTCTTTTAACCAATTTTCACATGACATGGATTGAAAGGCCTTTCACCATCCTCTTTGCTCTCCTCTGGACACTCTCTGTTGCTGACGAATGACCTTAACTGATGACACTCAGAACTGAACAAAATACATTTGTTTTCTTTCCCTTCCATCTCCCCAGTCCCCCACTGAATGAAACAAATAAATCAAAGTCCTTGTAATAAATGTGCATAGTTAGGCATCGGAAACTCCCACATTGTCCTTTCCCAAAAACGTATGTTGCATTCTGCATCCTGATTCCTTCAACTTTTTATCTGGAGGTGTGTAACATGCTTTATCATTACTTCTCTACAATTGTGGTTTGTGAGAGACCATAAGTATTCCAAAGTTGTTTGTCTTTACAATGTTGTTGTTTTCATATAAAGTAATTGTTCTCCTGGTTCTTCACTCTGCATCATTTTGTACATATCTTCCCATTTTTCTCTGACACTATTCATTTAGACATTTCTTGTTGTGTGATGATATTCTATTACATTCCTAAATAATAATTTGTTTAGCCATTCCTCAATAGATGAGGACCCCTTTAGTTTCCTTTTTTGTTATTAAAAATGAACTAATATAAATATTTTTGTACAAATGGGATCTTTTCCTCTTTATGGAGTGTAGGCCTAGTACTGATATTGCTGAGTCAATTGCAAAGTGTGATTCAAAGAGTCTTAATGCTTCACTATGATAATGCTTGGCAACATCAACTAATCAATCAACAAGCACTTATTAAGTACATGCTATTTTCAAGACATTATGCTAGGCTCTGGTGATACAACTACAAAGAATGAAATAATCTCATTCACAAGGAGCTTGGGAGAAACAACAAATACATAGACACACAGAGAATAAATATAGAATTAATATATGCTAATACATACTAAGTAGTTAAATACAAGGTAATTTGGGATGGAGGGCACTAGCTAAGTGATCATTTGGGCTCTCACCTTAAGACTTTCAGATGCAGAAATTATCTGCTTTACGAAGTAGACAGTGTATGAATAGAAAAGGAGATGTGTGAGTTAATGGAGTAAGAATGGGAGATAATGCAGGTTTGGCCTTAGTGTTGCTAGTAAGAGAACAAGAACCTAGTCTAGCATCTTGGATGGATTGTCTATGGGGGGTTTATATAAAGACAGGGGCAAGAACTGTGCAAGATGAGAAAGTGTAGAGTACATAGGGTCCTCACACCAACGAAATGATGGGTCCATCAACACAGAAGATCCATTTGTTTCTTGTTATTAAAGCTGATTGTTAAATCTCATTATTTGTCTATACTTTTAGTCAACTTGGTAATATTATCATAACAAAGGCTCTGGTGCTGGTAATGTATGTAAAACACCTTATAGACCTTAAAACCTCCCCTCAAATTTGTGATTTCATAGATTTGGAAGTTCCCTCTAATAATGTAAATCACAATCCATCCATGCCTGTCCATCCTATAAGACCCTTGCACATTTTCTTCCATGAGTTTTCTACAGGTGTATATGGGGTTAACCCACTTGCTAAAGGCTTTCTTTGCTTTCTCCTGACACTGTGAGGATCCCAGGGGAACACTCAGGCTGTTCATCCATCATCCTTCATCCATCATCCTAGCTATGTGTCTATATTCTCTTCCTAGCACACATTTTCCTGATGACATCACTTGCTTCTGCTCTTCCGCGAAGTTCCTTAGTGGTTGTAGGTTGCCGCCTGTTCACACCCACCTTCTGTTGCCTAATTCTTCAGAGATTTGCATATTTCATGTTTGGCTTCCATAGAGCAATGCTGGTAGAATGTTAGCATTAAAAGGAGGGGTATTGGCCGTTTCCTGAAGGTGATCCAACCCACCCTCCCTCCTTTGCTTCAATTCTGGACTCAACTCATTGTTTATTTGGACCATCTGTCCCAGAGAGTCAAGCTCTATAAATTGTCCCTACAAATGCTTGTCATAATCTGGGTGATCCTGAAAGCACATTATAAATGTCAGTGGTTATTTTTTATTTATCCCATTCTCATCTTTATTGATGGTGTTCAGGTAGAAATCACCCAAGGACAAGGCACTGTCTTGATATTGTTCTTTCATGTGTAATGTTCTGTAGGGGTCATCTCCAGTTTTCCTGACCTATGACTTGCCACTGGACTCATATGACCCTGGAGTAGAAAGTAAGGCTGATGACTTTGCACAGCTCTGCCTATCTTAAATCCAATTCACTTGCAAGGTGAGACATCATCCTCTTGATCTCATTGGTCCTCTTTGAGAATGAAGGACAAACAATGTTCTGTGGATAATTACACAGGTAGATAAAATAATTGATTTTTGTATTTGAATAGAAGTATTGAGGAGTAAGCCCTTGTTTCTAGGTTCAGTGAAAAGCATGTTCCAGACAACTGGCAGCAGACAGGACAACAGAGATAATCGATGTATTATCCTGTTTATTATTTATTATTACAACCTCAACTACTACTATTTCTACTACCTAGGCACTTCGGTGGCACAATTGAAAGAGCACTGAACCTTCAGTCAGGAAGATTTGAGTTCAAATCCTTCCTTAGACTTTTACTATCTGTGTGATCCTGGGCAAGTCACATAAACTCCATCTGCCTCAGGTTCTTTGTCTGTAAAATGGGAGTTGGTTGCTTGTTGTCCTTTGTTCCTGAAGAGGACCAAAATGACATCACTATGTTGTGGTGAAATGGGTGTAATGATAGTATCTCCAAGGGTTGTCACGAGGATGAAATGAGATCATATTTGGAAAGCATTTTGAAAAACTAAAAGTGCTTTATAAATGCTAGCTCTAGCATGTCATTACTACTCCTCCCCTAAGATTCTAGGTCAGCTAGGTGCATAGAGCGCCAGGCTTGGAGTCAAGAAGATTCATCTTCCTGAGTTCAAATCTGGCCTCTGACACTTAATAGCTGGGTGACCCTGGGCAAGTCACTTAACCCTATTTGCCTCAGTTTCCTTATCTGTAAAATGAACTGGAGAAGGAAATAGCAAGCCACTACAGTATCTTTGCCAACAATACCCCAAATGGGGTCATGAAGAGTTGGACACAACTGAAATGACTAAACAACAACACTCTAAGATTAGTACTTAGTAAGCACAGTGTCTGGCACATCATACTCATTTAATAAATGTTTGATTGGTTGATTTATTAGGATCTGAAACAACTTAATATTTATTCTCTCCTAAAGTGAGTTGGGAACCAGCCCTCCCTCGTCCTCCAACACTGACTCGCTCAGTACTTCCAGTATTAGGTGCCCATGGTGGCCACAGAATTGTACCCTTTCTTATGTTCCTTGTGTGCATTAGAAGCAATGACCTTCTCTAAATTCCCATACATTAAGAGATTGATTATACCCTTCTTCTGCAGAAGGTGGGGGTTTTACCACTTGAAATATTACCGTAGCAACACATGGTTTTGAAAATCAGGAGCTGTTTCACCCTCCGAGTTCTCTGTGCTGTGACAAAGTATAAGTACTGACAGAGGCATGGCATTAGGAGACATTCTATAGCAACAGAACTTCTGGGGCAGGATCTTAGGGCTAGTTGTATTTTTTAGAAGACAAAAAGGAGAGGCATCAGAGAGCTATGTAATGTGGAATATCATAAGAAAAGGGGGAGTGAAATTAACTTATAAAAAAAGCAAAACAAAATAAAACAATTATGTAGTAATTCTCTATATAACTGTGATTTCTTTAATAGCAAATGCCAAGTAAGTTTTTACTAGAAAGGAGGGACAAAGTCTCAGAAAAGCTGTTTTTAGCATCATCCAAGTGTCATAAGATACCCTAAATTGACTTGATATGCTGTTATACATTGCCATTCTTCTTCCATTCCACTCTGTAGAGATAAGTAGAGGAGGCATTCAGGGCGGTGCTGGAGTCATCTTGTACCAGCCCACAAGAGCCTATAGTTAAATTTCAATGTGAGCATTTACATCTCAGAAATTAGCAAAGGCTACAAATCAAGACTTGATTTACTGTTTTGTTGGTGGTCTAGACTTAGGAAAGTAATGGAGAAAACGATGATGTAGATTAAACTTTGAAGCATATTGTTCGTACATTTCCTTCTTTCCTTCCTTCCTCTTTTTTTCTCTTTGTTTTTTTTTCTCTCTTCCTCAATCCCTCCCTATCTTTTTCTTTTCTTTCTTTTTCCTTCTCTTCCTTCCTTCCTTTCTTTTTTCTTTTTCTTCCTAGGGCTGGTCATTAAGCATTTACCAGAACACCCCTGGAATTATTATCCCTCTTTGCAGGAAGGGAAAACTGAGGCTGGAGAGATGGAGTAATTCATTTGAGGTCACCCAGTTAGTTAAAGCCAGAACCAGGATCCTGGAGATCAATATCAGATATGTCTTGAACTGAAATTTAGTCAATGACATGTCCATTAGTGATGCATTCTCTGGACCTAGGAGGATTTCTTTCATTTTTCTTCTTATTGGGCTTAAAACCCTATATACCAAATGAACATCAAATGATTGTAATATGAAATACACTGAGGGTAGACTCTAGTTTTTCTCTCTGTTTCCCTCGCACCTAGAAGGCACTTTAAAATGCTTATTGATTATTAGTTGGAGAAAATCCAATGCCCTCATCAGGTCATCACAAAAGGCTCTGAGTTTTCCACCTAGGGAAGCTGAGAAAAACTATTGCTAAAACACCATGTAATAGAACTTAGTCACATAAATGATTTGGTGCTTGGACAGGGATTTGACCTTGGCCAATGATTGAAAATGGAGTTGTTAGCACCTTTGAATAGAACTATGAGGCTGAGACAGCCACAGTCATGTTTCTAATACTTTTAAAGTAATTAATTAAGCACTTATGTGCACACAGTAGGATACTGGGGATACAGAGAAATGTAAAATTACTCTCAAGGAGCCCACAGTCTAATGGGGGTGACAACATGCTAACAACTATGTACAATCTCTCTACAGGATAAAGTGGAAATAGTTGTCAATAGAATGAATCGTAGGGTGAGTGCCAGTGAGAAGTCAAAAATCACATGGAAGTTGCCAGCCTTGGTGACTGGGAGTATGGTGGTATTTTTGACAGTAATAGGAAAGTTGGGAAGAGAGGAGAGTTTGGGGGATAAGATAATGAATTCTCTTCTGAACATGTTGAAGTTGAGATGTCTTTGCAGCATCTAATTTAAGATGTTCAAAAAGTAGTTGGTGTAACCAGACTGAGACTTAGGAGGGAGATCAATGATGGAGATGTAGATCTGGGAATCATCTTAATAGGGATGATAATTGAAGCCAGGGGAATTGAAGTGATCATCCAGCAAAACAGTAGAGAGGGAGAAGAGAAGAGGAACCACAGAACAGAGCCTTGGGGGACAGCCAAGATCAGTGGGTATGACCTAAAGATATAGCAAAGGAAACTGAGAAGTATTGGTCAGACAGGTAGGAAGCAGTGTCAGAAGTGAGAAATGTCATGAAAACTTAGAGAGGAAAAAGTATCTAGGAGAAGGTGATTGACAGGGCTAAAGGCTGCCAGAGGTCAACAAGGATGAGGACCAAGAAAAAGCCATTGTTTTTTAGTTGTGTCTGACTCTTTATGATCCCATTGGGGTTTTCTTGGCAAAGATACTGGAGTGGTTTGCCATTTCCTTCTCCAGCTCATTTTACAGACAAGGAGACTGAGGCAAACAAGATTAAGGGATTAGCCCAAGGTTATATAGAGCAAGAGTCTGAGGCCGTATTGGAAGAGAGGAACCTTTATGAATGCTCGTTTCCTTTTTTCCTTCCTATCCCTAAGAAAAGACAAAGAAGTTTACTTGGGTCTAGTTCCACCTATGTTGCTTTTGTCTGAAATTAATAATCTAGCTCACTAATAGGGGTTCTGGTTTAAGCAAAGGGAAGGATATGTGACTCTGCTGTACTGAGAGATTTAAATTGTATTTTTTAAAATGGCCTCTAAAATGAGATTTTGCAATCAAGTTCTCAGGCTGGCACTGAGTTTATTGTACTAATTGCTTGTTTTCTCTTGTAACAGAAAATAAGATAACAAACCATCTCCTACCCCCAAATCAATGGCATACACAAGAAAATATTTTTCTGTATTTTTCTTCATACAATGTAAGAGAGACAATTCATCCAATGAACACAGACAGTAGAGCCTGGAATACCAAGTGAAGAAGCATATTCTTCACAAACTTCCTTTCTAAATGAATTTCATTCCTTTTTCAGGGAGGACCATTTCCTTAACCTGGATAATTTTTTTTCATGCCACAACTAACTATTTGGAAAGCAACTTTTTCATCTTAAAAAAAGGAAACTTCTAAAAAAATTCCTAAAAATGACATGTTTTGTCTCAGAGTTAAAGCTAACCCTCCAATGACTTAGAAAAACCAGATCTCATGAAGCTAAATAGCACTGGTTTGAACATTGGATCCATTTCATACCCTTGGGGCTATTCTGATAGTGCACAGGCAATGGGACCAGGATTCTCTGGTGTTTTTGTACAACCATATGGATGAAGGATAGCAAATAGAGCAGAAAAATGTTTTGTTCTTATTTATTTCAGCTATGCTCATGTAAAAATAAACTACATGTATAAAACAGCTGTTGAAGTATTTTTTTCAATCAATCAACAAGCATTTATTAAGTGCCTAAACTATTCCAGGCACTGTGTTAGGCACCGGGGATACCAAAACAAAAATGACCAGTCCCTGTTGTCAGGTAAGTTACATTTTACTGCGGAGGGTGTATGTATATATGTGTGTGTGTGTGTGTGTGTGTGTGTGTATACATATATATAAATAAAGAAAATTATTTTTAAGATATATCTTAGATATGTTATTAAGATATACATGTAATACATAGAGATAGAGATATTGTTAAGATAAATATTAAGAAAGATACCCTTTTATTCTGAATGCTATGTCTTTTGTGTTTTAATATGACCTTAGTGGGCTACACCTAAATCACAGAACCATAAACCACCTTGAAGATCATCTAATCCACAATTTCTAGATAAGGAAATCAATGCCCAGAGGAGTTCAGTGACTTACAAAGGGTAATAGGTAACAAAAAAGCCAGGAATAGAACCAGAACTTCTGACTCTGGCTGTTTCCATGCCACCATCCTACTCTAGAGTTTTCAGACCTCTCTTATAGCTCAGTAAACTTGATTCTCCCACAATTTCAAGGATATAGATGCTCAATTTCATAGGATTTGATGGGGGCAGAAGGGTCAAATTGGAACCCAGGGGATGATTTACATGTCCTTACATGCAACTCCAGAGTTGAAATTTTACCTTGCCTTCAGAATAAGGGACAATAAAACTTTTAGAACATCAATTCCACATCATGAAACAGGTTAAAAAATAACTAAGCTATCTTACCTGGTATAAACTCTGAAAAAGAAAGCAATTGCTTAGGTGCAAATAAGCAAGACACAGAACAGTTTCTTTCTTTTGTTGTATTTAATCATCAAGAAGAGGAGACTCTATCAGTAACTCCATTGGAAAGAAAATTTATGCATTGTTGGATCCTGACTATGCTTTCACTTGAAAATAATTATTCCTCAGAAGAGTAATGAAAACATGCTTGTCTGAAGCCTGATTCTTCCTTTTACTCCTGAAAGGACTTGTGGCAAACAAATTATTGTGAGAATCCCCATAGCCTCTAATGCTATCCTTTCAGGGAGGGAGAATTTGTTTTCCCCTCATACATAACCCAGCAAGGCCTTCAGCAGAGTGAAATATTTCCAGTTCCCAAAGGATTGTGAAGTTGCCTTAGGATAGCAATTTTCCCCCTCCTTGATTTAAGGGGAAAATATTCCTTGATTGAGATAATACATATCCTTTTCCCCAAAATTTCTTGGTCATAAAGGTAATACTAATGATGGCAATTTTCCCTACCAACCAAGCACAGATCTTGTCAAAGGAGAGAATCATTAGGCAGGGGACGTGGTGTTATTACTATCAACTTAAATTCAGGAAAGTGGATGGCTACTGCTGTCTTATACACAAAAAAGTCTAAGATTAGGTCTAACTTGAATAATTATCATCCCTGACAAAAATATATTTAATCTCTGACCACATGCGCTACTCATATAACTTTAAAATTAGATTACTTCTATGTACAGTTCTAATTAGAGATCATTTCTAAGGTTTATAAATAATTTCTTACTGATTCCATTTCAGAGAATTTTAATACTCACCTCATAAATAGCAAACTATATAATATTTCAAATAACCCAATATGGTTCTGTTATTTATATAGGGAATCTGAAAAATGTACAACAATTTTGAAGTTTCTTAAGCTTTGAAATAGTTGGATAAATTTAACAAAAATCACTTGTTTACTAATTTGTATCTTCTTAATTGCCCTTTAAAATACATTTCAAAAACAGGAAATTTGTTTCTTATAAAGATTAAAAATGTTAGTAGTTCTAAAGGAGAATTTGTTTCCAAATAATTTTTTTTCTCAATTCTGAGACAAAAGTGCCCTTGAAGATTTCACAATCCCACGAGGGCATGTGTTTGTGTTTGGAAAGAGTTGGGAGAATGGAAAGTGAGAAAGGAAGCAGGGAGGGAGGAAAAACTTTAGATGAGATGAGAGCCTGTAACAATGATTTCCTGTTTCCATGCTTGAGAAAGCTCCTTTAATTACACTGAATTACTCTTTCTTACATGGAGAGCAGTAACAGATGCATTCATTTGTATTACGCACATTCAAAGTCCTGGAACCAGACCAGCAGAAAAGAATAAGGGCAAAAAGGTGTGGATTTTCCATTTTAAGTTCTCGTGTGCCTTTTTATGCTCATTTGTTCACTTTACAGTACATAATTGCAAATAGCATTGTGAAAAGACTAACCTGCCTTCCTTGCTCTTGGCATATCACTGGTAACTAAAGATATGAGAGGATGTTTTGAAAGCACCTTTTATGGAATGAAGTTAAAGTGACTACATTTTTTTTTTTCCTGTAGAGAAGCTTGAAGGATAAAAGGATAGAAAGAAAAGGGGGAGGGGGGCACCATCAAGGGCAATCTTTGATACACAGATGAAAACAGATGTTATAATTTCTTTCTAGAAGTATTTTCAGAAGCACCTAATAACTCAATCATACCTTTTAATGTAACAATGATGATATTAATCTGTTTAAACTTAAAACTCTCTTCTCTAGGCATTACTGGGAGAACCTGGAAATCTGCTCAGTATTAAGCATTACTAGTAAAATAATCTGCAGTGACAACAGTTTTTCTATTTCAAAAGAAGTCAGCAAGAAACAGCCGTATTTCTGAAGTGCCCACTGTCAGACTGTCCGATTCCATTTTTAGTTCAAGTTCAATAACTGAAGTTTTATTTCAAACTCTTCTAATGGTCTTTCACCTTCAACTCCTGCTGTAAGCCTTAGGCAGAGTGTTTTTCTCCTTGTTTGATACCAAGAACAAGATGTAAGAACCAGTTAAACTGTACAGTCCAGCCTTTGTCTCTACAAACTTCTATCTGATCAAGGAAATACTTTTTGGCCTCCTCTTCGTTCTTCCCCACTGTCAAGGCATCCCGGATATAGTCAATATCTTCCTTGCTAGTTAACTGGGGCATACCAGTCATCAGCATCATGGAAAACAGGATGATCAGTAGGTTGGTGTGTTGCCGAAGAGCTAGGTAAGCCTTGACACAAATGTCCTGCATAAAGGAAAGATCATTGTTCTTGTTAAAGTGACTAGAGTACTCAAAGAACAAGCTTCCAGTCCTTAATTTGACTTGCATACCATATGTAACAGAAAATATAACTCCTAGGACAGGGTTCATATTTGTAGATTATAAACATGTAAAAGACAAACCATCTTTGTAAGTTGTAAAATGTCTAACATAGTTTTCATCAACTCTAGGGATGCTTATTGAACATTAATTCCTTATTAACCATTTTTATCTTATATTCTTGCCCTACAGATTAAGTTTCTCCCATATAGATATTGATAATGGAAATTTATATAGCCCAAGGAGAGGCATGAAATAATAGTGATAGATTCCTGCCAAGGGAAATCCACTATATCTCCAGGAAGATACATTTTTCCCTTATCAAATCTAAATTTGACTTTTTGAAATTTCTATCCATTGTTTCTAGTACTGACCTCTGGGATCAATGAGGACAAATCTAATCTCTCTTCTATGTGACAACCCAGAAGTCACCAATCATATCCCTCCCCTGATACTGCTATTCTCCAAGGTTACCAGCCCAGTTCCTTTAGCGGATCCTCTCAAACTCAAGGCCCATTGCCATTCTAGCTGCCCTCCCAGGGACACTCTCTAGTTTCTTAATGTCTTTCCCAATCTGTTGTGGTAAAAACTTAACACACTAATCCAGAAACGGTCTGATCAGGGTAGAGTAGGTGGGACTATTGCCTCTTTATTGGTGGTAGGTATTGGGCTCTTAATGCAGCCCAAGATCACTTTTACTTTTTTTTTTTGCTTCCTTGTGACTTACTGACCCATATTGAGCTTATTACAGTCCACTAAAACCCCATTTTCAGACTTTTTTCCAGACAAACTGCTGTCTGGACACATGTTCATTGTGTACTTGGGATTATGGACTATAAAATGGAAGGGACCTTAAAGGTCATCTAGTCCAATCTTCTAATTTTACAGATGAAGAACTAAGAGAGGAAATTACATATTCAAGATCACAGAAGTGGTTCAAACCCAGATCTCTGACTCCAAATTTCTTGTGAAGCTGATTTTCTAAACCCAAGTAAAGACAATGTATGTGCCTATTAAATCCCTTCTTCTTTTATTTGGCCCAACATCCTAACTCATCAAGATCTTTTTGGATTCTGACTTTGTCATCCAACATGTTAACTATCCCTCCTAGCTTTTATCACCTACGAGCCTTTATCCAAGTTATTCAAATGTTAAACACCACTGGACCAAGTGAAGATTCCTGGGGTGCCCCACTAGGGTTGAGTTTTAACTATTCATGATAGTTCTGAATTCATCTAATTATACAATTGTCTGTCACACATACATCCATAACAGAATAGCATGAGAGACATTTTTGCACGTTCACCTAGATTTGGCATAATACTGCCAAAATCCTGCCAAAAAGGTTAGGGGACTTCCTTTTTTTAGTGTTCATGAGCCATCTTTTTAATCATATTTTCTAGACGTTTGTCGGGAAGCAAAGTTGAGCACATTTGCCTACAGTTTCCTTTTCTTGGAGAATGGCTTATTTGCTTGTTAAAAAAGCTGTTAAAATGTGTAATTGATTTTTTTTTAACATCGCTGGTACTTCCCTAATACCCTCTCCCAGTCTTCAACGAAAGTCTACTTTGTAACAAAAGTAAAATTAGGCAAACCAAAGCAATACCTTGGCCTTGTCTGACAATATATACCTCATATCTGTTCCTTTCCAGCCATGTGGTGCCTCTTTTGTGTTTTCCATGATCTTGCAAATATTACTGATGGTGGTGTAGCAATAATATTCACCAATTCTTTCAGTTATTGAGGGTGTAGTGCATCTGGATCAAGTGACTCAAACTCATGAAAAGGAGTTAGGTTGTTCTTTTACTATCTTCCTACTTATCCTGGGTATGAACTCCCTAATAGCCATTTTTGTTTAGTCCTTTCTGGCCCAAAGATCATTTTTATTGACAGAAGCAAAACCAGATACAAAATAAAAATGGAATAGCTCTGCTTTCTGTCTTTCATCAGTTATCATTCCATATACCATGAACAGAATTCTATTCATTCTTTGATCGTTCTTTCCTCCCCAATATAGCTTTCATTCCTCCCCCCTTTTTTGGTTTTTAATGCTTAGCTTAATTTAGGGTTCTTATCCTTTTTCTTCCAGACTTTCCCTCGTTAAGTCACCAGTGATTGATGGGTTAGATAGGGTTAGAATCTAACACCATATTTGTCTCTGCATCTTTTCAAAAGAAGAGAAATGTTCGTTCTACTTTTTAATTTCAGCTCTTCTACTTTCCATTTGAAGATGGATCTAAAGTTTTCCAAGTCCCTTGGAGTTTTTCTGTTCATGACCGTGCAGAATACTTAGCCTCCTGGAAGTCTGCTTAGTGCATTAGGGCTCTTGCATTCTTAATAAGTCCATTTATATTAAGAAATCATTTTCTTTTGTCCATGTATATGCCCTGTTGAGCTGCCTTTCATTTTTCCTTAGTAATTGTGTTGGCTAAGTGCAGACTTACCAAAGGCAATATTCACATTAATTTAGCAACTTGTATAATTTTCACAAGATGATAGATGTGGCCTTCTCTTGATTCAGAATTATTGTACATTCTGATTAATAATTATTTTAAGTCACTGTGATTTTGGAGAAAAGACATATGCCAAGTGAACATCCTGAAGGTGAGGGTGTACAATTAAGCTTAAACTCCTGGTGTTAGCAGAAAATTTCCACCTACAAATCAATGTATTATTATGATGCCAATTGGTGAATGTTCCCTAATGAACTGACTGATAACTGGCATTTTATATAGTGCTTAGAGTTTGCAAAGCACCTCACATGCAATTATTTCATTTGATCCTCAAAAAACTCTTCTGGCATAAGTAGTATAAGTATTATTACCCTTGTTTTAGAGATGAGGCTCAGGGAGGTTAAATAGCTTTGACCATGATTATGAGGTGTAGGATCTGAATTTATATCTTCTTTCTTTTACAAAATATTTATGTCATTAAATATTTCCCAATTACATGTAAAACAATTTAACAATCATTTTTAAAAATTGTGGGTTCTAAATTCTCTCCCTCCCGCTCCTGCCCCCTACTTGAGAAGGCAAGCAAATTGATATTGATTTTATATGTGAAGTTATGTAAAACACATTTCCATATTAGCCAGAATCCATATCTTCTTGACTCCAGGTCTAGCCTTGTATGCACTAAGCCACCCTGCCCTCCCCATGGCATCTGATGTGATCATGGCATTATCACCTAATGGGGACAGAACAAGAAAGTGGAAGGGAAAGATTGCATAGAGTAATAGAAAGCACGGTGGATTCAGAGACAGAAAGACTGGAGTCCAACCCTTACTTCCATTACCTCTACCCCTAGCCATAAGATTATGGCAGCTAGGTGGCACGATAGTGCATACCGCATGGGGCCTGGAGTTAGGAAGACTCATCTCCCCGAGTTCAAATCTGGCCTCAGACACTATCTGTGTGACCCTGGGCAAGTCACTTAACCTTGTTTGACTCAGTTTCTTCATCTGTAAAATGAGCTGAAGAGGCTAAATGGCAAATCACTTTGCCAAGAAAACCTCAATTGGGGTTACGAAGAGTCAGACATGACTGAAATGAATGAACAACAAAAAACATGTACATACATACATACATACATACATACATACATACATGTAGATATAAACTTATATAGATATATATGCTAGGTACTGTGTCAAGTACTGAGGAAGTCATTTAATTTTTCTGGGCTTCAGTTTCTTTATCTACAAAATGAGGGGGTTAGACTGGATTATTTCTAAAACCCTTTTCTCCTATAAATCTTAGGATCTGTCCTATTAGTTACAGAACCTCCTCACAAGTAGGCATCTTGGAGGCCACTAAGTCCAACACATAACCTAACAAGAATCTCATCTCTGGCATCTCCAACAAGTAGAGTCATTTGGGGGAAATCACCTACTACAGAGTCCAGCAGCCATTCTCTAGTGTCCAGCTGGCCCTAAAATTCAGAGACAAATTTCTCCTCTGGGAGAAAACTCTCTTCTGAGAATGTTATCATTTGCCATATGCTCATCAGATTGACATAAAAGGCTAGCCAGATCTAATGACAGGAATGCTTGTCTGGAAATTCCAAGGGCTCAAAGTCCTCATATTCTGACAAGCACTGATTCTTTGATTACTAGAGGAGGTTGTCCCTGTTGGTTCATACATATTAAAGAGAATCTATTATACCAACGTGGTGGAATTTCCACCAATCCTGACGACCTTCTCTAAATGGCCTCTTAGCTATTAAAGGTCCTCTACTAAGGAGAAGGCTCTCCATCACTGAAGGTTTCCAAGTTCAAGGCTGGATGATCACTAGGGGATGCTTTGGAGGGTATTCTAGCTCAGATATGGGATGGAATCTATGACCTTTCTGGTACCTTCTAAATCCAACCTTTTTTGATTTTAAAAAGAATGGCAGTGGTTGCATCTAAAGCTGCCTGTATCTCCCAAGGGAGAACAGGCCAGTAGCTGCTTTGCCCTCTTCTTCCTGCACTTCCTCAGACTGATGTGGCCAGGAATGAGCTGCACTTCCATTCTTTGTGCTCAGATTCATGGTGGATCATGGCTATATGGGGAAATCTTCACATTTCTCTCTCTTGCCTCCCATTCCCCTTCTCTCAAACTATAGAGGCCAGGTAGTTTGAGGAAATGTGGGTCTGTGGTTCCAGGGGTATAACACAGAAACCAAGAAATACCTTACATCCATCTTCTACCAACTCCCAGGAATTGCTGTGCTAGGCTCAAACATAACCAGTCTTTCTTTCCTTAGTTCCTATTTGAGGTTTTTCCATTTTCAAGTGGAGAAGACAAGGCATGCCTCAGGAGCAGAATCTGATTTCTAGAATGTGGTTAAATCCATTTGCTACTGAAAGTATCCAGAATTATTATATAATGAGGTCTGATGTTGACCAGCTGCAAGTTGTCCTACCTCAATTTTTTCTTGGAGTGCTTTTCTGGACATTTCTTTTTGCCTTATAAACTTGTGTCATACTTATTTGATTACATATCATACCCCCTTCCCTATAAGCCCCCCAAAGACAGAAACATGTCATTTTTTTTAGGCAATTAGGGTTAAGTGACTTGCCCAGAGTCACACAGCTAGTAAGTGTTATGTGTCTGAGGCAGGATTTGAACTCAAGTCCTCCTGACTCCAGGGCCAGTGCTCTATCCACTATGCCACCTAATTGCCCCAGCATGTCATTTTTAACAATTGTATTCCCAGTGTCTTATACAGAGTAGGAACTTTAATAAATGCTTATTGATCTGAAATGAATGTTCATGAATAATCATCAAATTAATGGATAGTTCTTTTACTGACATTTCTCTTCTCAATGTTCTATTTTATTCAACTAATTTTATTAGGGTTTCGTAGCATATTGAAAAGGCATTTTAAAAAAAAATCAAACATAAACCTTGTGAATAGGAGTAAACATGAGCATAAATCATCACTTCTCTAACCCTTAACTAAAGTAGTAGTTATCAGCAAAATAAAGAGGCCACTACATTGAAAATGATAAAGATTTTAGGTACAATGTATTAAATTGCTAATAGCTGATAAATAACAAATTGCCCTGGGTCATAATGACTAGGCCTATTTTTTCTCCAAAAGAGAACTCTCTACTTCCTTTGCTCATGTTTACCCAGGAGTTAAGAGGAAGTGAAATACTGTAGATCCTATCCTCAGAAAAGTGAAGCAGTCTTCTCAGTATAGTAAGAGACAGAAGTGTGTGTGCATGCTCACGACCACACACACACACACACACACACACACACACACACACACAACCAACGATAAGGATAAAAGACTACAAAAGTGTGGCTAAGGGTAGAAGGAGAGAGAAAAAGAAAAATCCAAAAAATATTTATAAATGAAAAGCTTATAGAAGGGAAAAAGCATCTCTATACATTTAACGTAATAATGATAAATAATGATAAGTAGTAAAAGTATTTACATAGCACTTTAGGGTTTGCAAAGTGTTTTACAAATATAACCTTACAACAGTCCTGGGAGGTAGGTACTATTATTATCCTTGTTTTACAGATGAGAAAACCGAGGCCAACAAAAGTTAAATTACTTGCACTGTCACACAGCCAATAACTGTCTGATGCCAGAGCTGAACTCAGGTCTATTTTGATTCTAGGTCCAGGGGTGTATCCATTGTACCTCCTAGCTTTTACTTGTACCTATCAGAAGGAAAAAAGCCAGAAGGGGATCAGGACTTGAAGTCTGAAGTAATGTTAATTGGTAATGTTTAATTTGTTTGTCAATGTTTTTAAATATAGCTCTGACAAGACAATGGAGTCTTTGGATGAAATAGCATGTTTCTGTTGGAAGACAAAGGGTGGCTAATCAGAAAGAATATTGAATATCTCAAGTTAAAACCTTTTGTTTACAGTCTTTGAATTACATCTTGTACCTTGAGAGATTTTTAAAAAGTGATTCTCCAACTGGTTCCATCTGTTAGTGGAAAACCTACACTTTCTTTGCAAATATTTAGCTAGGAACTTATTAAAAGCTGAAAGGCTATAATTAAGCTGGTACACATTCAGTATGGGTTTTCTAATAGTAAGCAATGGTGAGAGAATCCCTGTAGAAAAGTTATCTTGGTTTAGCATATGGGAGCAATAGCAAACACTGGGGAACCTCCTCCCTTCCACTGATGAGCTAATGAATGAAGCTAATTTCATCTTTGCAGAGCTGGGTTCACATCTCCCCCAAGTAGCAAGTGAATAAGCTTAGTAATTGCTCCCTAGTCCTTTTAAAATGGAAGTTTTAAACCTTTTTTATGTGCCATGGACTCTTTGGCAGCCTGGGGAAGCCTTTTCTTAGAACAATGTTTTTAAACACATAAAATAAAATACATAGGATTATAAAGGAAATCAATTCTATTGAAATACAGTTATTAAGTTTTTTTTAAGTCATGGACCTAAGCTAAGAACTCCTTCTTTAAAAGTTCCTTTAAAACACACTGATTCAAGATCAATTCAATTATTAAAGAGTGAAGATTTTTAAAATTAGTGACAAATCTTGACTTCCATTGAGGAAAAATAGGAGGCTACTCATTTGCTCTACTTTTAGGAACCATAGACATGCCCTCTGTTCACAGTATACTCTGTCCTCCACCCTGCATATATATGTATGTATGTATACACACACACTTATACAGCATCATAGAATTTGGAGAGAGAAGAAAATTTAAAAATTATCTAGTCTAACTCTCTCATTTTAAAAATTGGGACACTGAGGCCCAGAGAGGTTAAATAATTTGCCACAGAAATAGAAAGTGGCAGAATTTGGATTTGTATTTAGGATCAGATGAACTCTGGGTCTCTTATCGCTCACTATCCCACAGCTGCCTGTATCCTTACAGATGCCTGGAAATCCTTTAACAGGCCCTTAGCTTTTCCTTCTGAAATTAGAAAGGAGATTCTGGAGAAAGTATCATACTAACAAATTCATGCTAAGTATAAATGGCATGCCAGAAAATTTTTGAGTTACAGTTTTAATTAGGGAGTGATCAGAGAAGCACAGTGCCTGGAGTCAGGAAGACCCAAGTTCAAACCTGGACACTGATACTTACTAGCTGTGTGACCCTGGGCAAGTCACTTAACTCTGTTTGCCTCAGTTTCCTCAACTGTAAAAGGAGCTGGAGAAGAAAGTGGCAAACTACTTCAGTGTCTTTGCCAAGAGAACACCAAATGGAGTCATAAAAAGTCAGGACTGAAATGACTGAACAACAATAGAAAAGCAACGTGGACTTAGGCTCAGATCCTACTTCAGACACTTTACTAGTCAGTTGACCCCAATCTTTCTTAATGTTAATTTCCTCCTCTGTAAAACGGGGACAGTAATAACAACTGCACTGGTAGGGAGTTGTGAGGATCAAAGGACGTAATGTATATCAAGGCTGTTTTGTTTTGTTTGGAACAGACCAGAGATTTCATTCTTGTGGACAACTCCTACTGAGAAAAATCCCTCTACCAAATGAATATCAGTACTAGTTCTGCAGCTTATAGTCAGCTTCTCAGTGCCCCAGGCAATCTTCTAACAGTCCAGAGACACACAGCCTATTTTTATCAGTCAGGGACTTGAACCCATGTCTCATTGGCTCCACTACAGGCTTAGGTCCTATTTAATAATTTCATTTGTATAGGAAACCCCCAAATGTGGAAACTTCTACCATTGTAGTCTGGCACTTTCTCTGCAACATAGAGTCTTAGGGAAATGCCTAGAGCAATGACAAACTCAGATAGAAAACTGGGGCCACTACTAACTCTTTCACAAGGATCCCTTCTGGCCAAACACTGACTTAGAAAACCACACACTAGCATTATCCATGTTCTATTGTATTTTTATTTATTTTGTTGACTGTTTCCTAACTATACTTTAAGCTGGTCTGGCTGTTTCTGACTTCTCTGGCTTAGAGGACTGAGAAGTGAAGGGACTTGCCCAAGGCTACACCTTGTGTCAGAGGTGGCACTTTAACCCACATCCACATGGTTTTGAGGACAGTTCTTTATCCATTGTGAACACAGCTGCTCATACGTAATGAGTTATGGAATAGATGTCTGTTATTATCTCGAGAGTGGTAAGAGCTGGAGGGGATAGGATTAAGGAAATTAAAAAGAAGGTTGGGAGAAGTCAGATGGCAAACAACCAACTCCTGCAATTTTGCCTGGGTTTAGAATAAATACATTTCCACCCCTGAAAGGTGACTCTCTCATTAGTCCTATTTGCTGAAAATTCATTCTTTTCACGTGGATAAAAGACTCTGTGCTTTAAATTCAAGTGAAACTGGATGCCCTCCCATTTGGGGGGTGTGTGGAAGTAGCAGCTAATACATGAAGAATTTCTCCCCTAGCCAACAAAGATCTTGGGGAAAAAAAAAAACTTTAGAAGCACTGATTATAAATCCATGTAACAGGTATCCAACTTGTGCAAAACTGCTTCTTAAGAGTGACATCTAGGGGTGACTGCCTTTTAAGGCCACTCTTTAACTGAAAGCAACGTTCATATATTTGTAAAAGCTTAAGTTTGCTTGGAAATATTCACCCATATTTCTAAACGTCATTCATTATTAAAGCATTTATAAAGCACCTACCATGTTCAAAGCTGGTCTTACAATGCTTGTTTGCATTAGGCAAGAGAGTTAGCTCTAAATACGGGGTGTTCCAAAAATGTTAGTGCAGTTTTAAGCTAATATCTTCAGGACACCTAGTATTTTTCTTCCTTGACAACTGTTCCATATTAACATAATTAACATACTAGTATTAGTATATAATATCTAATTATTCTTAGTAATAATCCTTTTTCTAATTGAAAGAATTATATCTAATGCTCATGAGCAAAAAAAATTACAAAAACTATATACAAATTACGATTATTGAATGTGTCATTTAATAATACGTTAATTTTAGTAAAGGATTTATGCAGTGGTAGATTAGAAGGATCCTTCCAACCCTCAGAATTTTTTATTTTTTTGTGTAATGTCTAAGTTTCATTATTCTTCAAAGGTAACAAGATTGCACCTATAAACTGAATAATAATTAAAAATTTATTTCATCTTATCATCAGGTGGCAGTATTTACTATTTCATTACAGACTCATAAAATCTTAGATTTGGAATGGACCATGGGAGGCATCTAGTCCAACTAGGATCTCACTCAAAGCAGGAATCTCTTCTCTAGCACTGATTTCTTTAACCTTTTAACCAGACTCATTTACTTTTTTTAACTCCCTAATTGGTTGCTCAAATTAATAAAAACATAAGGCAGAAGCACACACAAACCCTTCTACCAGGGATAATATGTTTCAGCTGTTTCTCCCTCTATGATTGAAGATTTCCTTGGATGCTGATACAGTGTTTCTAAAGGAAGAGAATTTCAACTGCTCAAGATCTTCCTGAAATTTTGAAAATTGAAGGTTAAATGTTTAGAGTACTCTCTTTAGATTTAAAATAGGGTGGTTTTAGATTAACTATCAATAAACAAAAGAATCCTTCCTTTTATGTTTTAGGAACATATTTCATTAAGGAGAATTAATTCATTATGATCATAACCATCAAAAATATTTATTGAATGCCCACTGTGTGCATGGCCCTGTACCATAAGGTGGCCAGATGTCCTTGGTTTCAGAAGATTTTGTCTTCCTCCGTAACTAAAGTTTATCTCCTAAATCTCTATTTTTAAGGAATAGTCCAAAGAAACTAGCTCCATGCCGAACCAGTCACCTCTAGAAAGAGAGAGGGGCAGGGTAGAGTAAGACATTCTTTTGCTCTATTTAGGTCAACCTTCTTCCTGGGACTAATATTAATAGTAATAGAAGCATTTCTAAAATTCTTTAAGGTTTGCAAAATGCTTTACAAATACTATCTCATTTGATTCTCACAACAATCTTGTATGGTAGGTGTTATTATAATCCCCATTTTACAGATAAAGAAACTGAGACTGAGAGAGGTTAAGTTATTTGCCCAGGGTCACATAGCTAGAAAGTGTCTGAGATAGGATATGAGCTCATGTTTTCCTGACTCCAATTCCTGGGCTCTCTCCATTACGGCACCTAGGTGCCACTAGGTTGGTATATTCATTCTGTAAAGGGGCTCATCATTTATTATTTTAATCTTTTTTCCCCCTTTTTCTGTGTGACCTTAACAACCATCAACAAATGCAACCATGGGTTAGTAGGTAGAGATATACACCTTTTATTATATCCTTTTCCTTTTGTTCAAAAAAAGCTACCATTCAATAGCCCAGCCTTCACACTCTTCCAATATAAGTTCAGTTTACTCAATGCATTAATTAATCAAGTTTATTAGAGGAATTATTTTTCCAGATCTACATGGAACTGGAGCCTCTTAAATATAATATACAAATGTATACAGTATCAGATTATTACCAGATTATCTAAAAAACTGATAACCTTTGGTTACTAAGTACTGGGGAGTCTTGGCAGTGTTTTGAAAGGTGATCCCTAGCCCCAAGAAACTTAACATCTAAAGGAAAGCCAAGATAGATAAATGTAAATTTGACTAACAAAAGGGAAAAAAGAGACAACTGTATATACTAGCACAATTCTCAATTTTTTCCTGGGAGAGTTAGCACTGTTCATATGAAGCTACAGATCACTACTTTGTAAGTCTCCTTCTAACCCATGAATCCTGATCAGAAGTCCTAATTAGATGATGGAAGAATAAGAAGTCAGTATTGTATGCAAACTTTTAGCTAACTTCTAGGACAACAATAATTGTTCCTGTGATTGGTCTATAGAGTCACATTTTGGTTCTGTTTCACCATATTATTATTAAATCTTAAAGTACACTCATCATTAGCAAGCTAGCCATTAATTATAATTTTTTGGCCTATCTATATAATCTATAAGTATGCACAATGGGTGTCTACATTTTAGAGAAGAAATGGCAAACCACTCCAGTATCTTTGCCAAGAAAACGCCATGGACAGTAAGCCTGGACAGACTTCAGGAGATAGTGGAGGACAGAAGGGCCTGACATGCTATGGTCCTTGGGGTCATGAAGAGTTAAACATGACTGGACAACTGAACAACAACAAATGCTGGCAATATAGAAATTGAAAGAATTCGTCGATCACCTCCTGAAAGAGATCCCCAAAGGAAAACTCCTAGGAGTATTGTAGCCAAATTCCAGAATTCCCAGGTGAAGGAGAAAATATTGCAAGCAGCCAGAAAGAAACAATTCAAGTATGGTGGAAACACAATCAGAATAACACAAGATTTAGCAGCTTCTACATTAAGGGTCCGGAGGGCATGGAGTATGATATTCCGGAGGGCAAAGGAGTTAGGACTACAACCAAGAATCACCTACTCAGCAAAACTGAGTAAAATCCTTTGGGGTAAAAAATGGTCATTCAATGAAATAGGGGACTTTCAAGCATTCCTATGGAAAAGACTGGAGCTGAATAGAAAATTTGACTTTCAAATACAAGACTCAAGTGAAACATGGAAGAGGTAAACAGGAAAGAGAAATCATAAGAGACTTATTAAGGTTGAACTGTTTACCTTCTTGCAGGGAAAGATGATATTTCTAACTCATGAGTCCTTTGTCAGTATTAGGGTAGTGGGAGGGAAAAAATTATATGTATGTATAGATAGACAGAGGGCACAGGGTGAGTTGAAGATGAAGGGGTGATATCTGGAGAATAAAATTAAGGGATGAGAGAGGATTATACTGGGAGAAGGAGAAAGGGAGAAGTAGAGTGGGGTCAAATATCTCACATGAAACAGACAAGAAAAGGCTTTTACAATGGAGGGAAAATGGGGGAAGGTGGGAGGGAATGAGTGAATCTTATTCTCATAGGATTTGGCTTAAGGAGGGAATAACATACAGAATGGGGTATGGAAATCTATCTTACCCTACAGGAAAATAAGGGGGGAAAGGGGACGAGGGAGCAGGGAGTTGATAGAGGGGAGGGCAGATTGGGGGAGGGGATAATCAAAAGCAAACACTTCTGAGGAGGGACAGGGTCAAAAGAGAGAGTAGAATAAATGGGGGGTAGTATAGGATGAAGGGAAATATACTTAGTTTTTCACAACAGGACTACTATGGAAGGGTTTTGCATGACTACACATCTATAACCTGTACCAAGATGCTTGGCTTTTCAATGAGGGTGGGTGGGGAGGGAGGAAGGGAGAAAATTTGTAACCCAAAGTTTTAAAAACACATGTTAAAAATAAAAAAAATCTTAAAAAAACCAAATGCTTAAAATTTATTCATATAGACACATACATGATAGTAGCACACTGGATTGGATATCATGATAATTGGGTTCTAGGGCCAGTTGTGCTGCTAACTAAGCAACAGAAGACTAGGCCTAGTAAGAGGGAGGCCAAATGGTGAGAAATGAGTGGGAATCATGACTGGTATTTAAGGGGATGGGGTGGATACTTATGGAGATGGTGCAGTTTGGAAGTTGGCTACATTTGAACGTGAAAGATCAGGAATCCAAGATGGTGCCAAGATTTTGGGTGGGGTACCGAGAAAGATGTTACTGGTTATGATGGATGCAGAGGTGGAAGATTATTATTCTAAGTGCAGTACATAATACTAATTGGAGAAAAAGGAGATAAAAATGAACATATGATTCATTTTTTCAAAAGGCTTATTGAAAAATAATAACAGTAGCAACAAAAAGGCATATTTATATATAAATCTATAATTTTTGTCAAATGCTTTCCTCTCAACAACTCTATGAGTATTAATGAAGGGAACTGACTACAGAGCCAGATTCCCTGCTTTTATCTCCTTTAAATGTCAGTGTTTTTGCTGTGTTTGGACAAATCCATTTAGATAAATCTCATCTATGTAAAAGAAAAGAACTGATGGAGTGGTTTTTGTTTCCTTAAAAGATGAATTTCAGCCAACTTTTTTTCCCGCTTTTTCCCCCCTCCAGGAAATTGTCAAAATGTGTGATTTTTAACTTGGAAGAAAAACAGGGCTTAAACATGTCAAACCCCTTAAAAAGCAACAACAAAAAAATTCCATACCTTTGAAAAAGTCATCAAGTAAAGGTCTGGATCCCAACTGAGACAATGCAGAGAAGTACAAATGGAAAAAAAAAACAACCCTGAGACCATCTGGCCACAGGGAGGTCTTGGTCTCACTGACCACAGCCCTAAAGTCTGAGAGAAGCAAGGCTTGTAACCACTGAAGTGAAAATCAGGCACACCAAAGACAAGCAGGAATAAACAAGAAATGACAAGCTTCAGAACAAGGTGGATGGGATTCATGATTGGGGTAGGTATTGAACTGGATGACCTCTGAGCTCCTTTTTAAGAAAGATGCCAGTGAAGAGTATTAGATGACTAAAGACCTGCCTACGTTACTGACTTGTGACACTGGGTAAGTCACTTAACTTCTTTGGACTCAATTTCCTCACCTATAAAATGAGGGGATTGGACTACATGGCTTCTAAGGTCCATTCTAGCTCTAAATATGTGATCTTAGATTATAATTTATACGGCCCTGCAAGATCTGCATTACTTCCCTGAAGGCTTAGTCTAGAACAGGGATGGGAAACTTGCGGCCTCGAGGCCACAAACGGCCCTTTAGGTCCTCAAGTGTGGCCTTTTGATTGAATCTAAACAATCTGTTCTGTGAGGTTTGGAGCCAGTTAAAGGGCTGGACTGAGGACCTAGAGGTCCACATGTGGCCACATGCAGGTTCCCCACCCCTGGACTAGAAGTTCTTCAAATTTCTGGTTCTAGGGTCTCTTTACATTCTTAAAAATAATTGATGATCCCCCAAAGAGTTTTTGTTTTTGTGACTTATGGCTATATTTGTCATATTAGAAGTGAAAATGTCTTCATGTTAAATTAGTTTTGACCACACAGACCCCCTGAAAGAGTTTGGGGGACTTCTAGAATTGTTGGACCATACTTTGAGAGATGCTATTCTAGACCACAAATGGATTGACACACAAGAGGTATGGTCCTGAAAATCTTATATATATATATATATATGTGTATATATATATGTATACATATATGTATATATGTATATATATACATATATATAATCTTATATCTTATTTAACTCTTTTATAAGATATATTGTATATACTGTATGATCTTTATATATAATATAAATCATTTTTTAAATAAATAAAATCATAGATGCATCAAAGGAGATGGCTCCTTAAAGGAAACCTTTGATGAATATAAAGTAAGCAACCAGTCCCCAATTCACACACTCCATTAGTTTGGAATTTTTGTAAAACAGATTTGACTTTAAACACACTCACACACACACACACACACACACACACTTCTAAATATAGCTTTTTGGCTGCTGAGTTTATTCACAATTTTAAAATTTTCTAATGTGAAAATTCTATTTCCAAGTTGGAGATATTTGATAGTCAAAACTGAAAAGGATTTAAAAAGCAGATACTATGTCCAGCCTCTATGGTTTCTTACAGTGGAAAAAATATTGATGTTGGAGTCATTAGACCTAGGTCTGAGCTTCCATTTTGATCCTTATTGCTGTCTGGCCTTGAGTATGTTACATAGCATCTTTAAGCCTCAGTTTCTTCATCTGCAAATGGAATTATGACTCATTCTATCTTCCTTATAGGGCCGTGGTGGGGAAGGTGCTCAGTAAACCTTGGAGCATTATGTAAATGTTACTAATTATTACTGATGTTTTTTACCAGAGTTGGTGAGGATTGAGGACCAGAGTCAGAAATAGAACACTGGATGGATTAAGTAGTGGCAACTGGTGGCACATTGAATAGAGCACTGGGCCTGGAGTCAGGAACACCTGAGTTCAAATCCAGCCTCAGACACGTAGTAGCTGTGTGACCCAAATAAATCACTTAGCTCTGTCTGTCTCAGTTTCTGCAGAGTGAATGTAAATAGCAATTGTTTCTGCTCTGGCCTGAAACTCTGAAGGTCTTCCCTTCCCAGATTGATTCTTTTGGAAAGTCAAACTAGCCCATCTTTTGCCTCAATTCTTACCTAGCCTTTAATCACTGAATGGGTGTTGCCTCAGACAAACTGAGACTGGCAAAGACCTTGGCTTAAAAATGCCAGGGTCTCCTACTGCATCCAGAGTCATTGCCAGTCATCCTGACCTATGTCTTGCCACTGGACTCAGATGACTTTGGAGGAGAGAGTGAAGCTGATGACTTTGCACAGCCCTGCCTCACTTTAATCCAATTCACTTTCAAGTCAAGACATCTTGATATCATTGGTTCTCTCGGAAAACGAAGGATGAACAACAACAAAATGAGGATAATAATAGTACCTACCTGCCATGGTTGCCATGAGGATCAAATGAGATAATATTTGTGAAAATACTTAGCACACACAGAGCCTGGTACATAGAAAATGTAAAGTATGCAGATTAAACTTAATAGTGTTCCATATGTACATTTTTGGGGGGTTGATAGTTATTAAACATTTACCAACATACCACTGAAGGGAACTTATGAACCTTCTCATTTTTATTTCAATCTATGAACTTCAAACCTTTCATTTTACAGATGAAAAACTGATGCCCAGACTGTTTAATTAGCTTGCCTAAGGCCATATGGGCAGGTAGAAGCAAATTAAATTCACGTCCTTTGACTCATGATCCAGAACTCTTTGAGTATCTTCCCATTTAGCTAGACTGGTACAAAGGTGATATATTATGGTCCATTATTGGACTCACACTTTAAGCCTTTCTGGTTTAGCCCAACCAGCCAGAACTCGAAATTTGCTTTCATAGCCTGGAGAAACTCCATGTGGTGATCAAGCATCAGAATAGGGATTTTGTGGGTGCTTATCATTTAGGAGTAACACATGTACCTGAAATTTCTGGAAGTGCAGGCTTGTTTTCTTTCCAGAAGTTCCCATCACGAAGAGGAAGTCTGGGGTTAGCACAAATGGAACTCTTTCTTTGTTGATACCCAGGAAACTTTTGTAGTTCCCAAGAATGTGACCAAAGTCAATATGAAATAGATTTCCTTAATGGAAAGAAACATCAAAGATCACTGTGGAGAATAACTAGCTTGCAAGAGCCTGATGAGTTAATGTTGACTTCTTGGAAGGTTTCTTAAGCTGTCTTAAAGCCAACTACCTGAGGAGGGACAAACTTTTTTTTTTACATGATTTTCATCATCTTCAACTCAATTAACTTCAACAAGCATTTATTAAGCACTTGGTACATGCCAGGCACCAAGGGTACAAAAACAGAAACAAAGCAATCCCTTTCCTCAAAGGTTTTTACAAAAAATCATAGCATACACCTTTACTGTACTTTCTATTGGGGAAAGAAACATGAATGCATTAAATAAATACAAAATCAATCAATCAACAAATATTTATTACATATTTACTTATTTACTATGCTACCTACACTTTGACTATCATCCTTATCTCTCCTCCTCCAAAACCTTGGACTCCACTCCAGGAAATGCTGGACTCTCTCCTTCCCTTTCCTCTCTATCTGCCTGGTCCCCTTTAAGTGTTGTCTTCTTTCGATTGAATGTAAGCTCCTTGAGAGCAGGGATTGTCTTGCTTGGGCTTATTTATATTCCCAGCGCTTACAGTTTAATAAATGTTTTAACCATTTATCTATGTTCCTGGTGCTATGCTAATTACTGGGAAATAAAAACTGTCCCTGCCCTTGAGGAGCTTACATTCTATATACAAAGTAATTTGTAGAGTCATTAGCAACTGGGGGATCAGGAGAGATGGTACTTGAAGAGAATTTTCAAGGAAGTTATGGATTCTATGATTTTTTGTAAGATGTGGAAGAAATAAACAGTAAAACACGAATCAAATGTATTTTTGACATTATTCTAATATTTTTAAGTCACCACTAAATGCTATTATTGCTTTCTAATTTATCATATAATTATCATTAGCAATTTATATCAGAACTCTGGTTAATGTAGCCAAATTTACATAAAGCCACAGGCTATTTTAAGTTCTATATGTTGCAGAAATGGTTTTGAGTTTATCAATTAATAGTTGGGGTGTTGCCTCTAAACCCAACTCTGGAAGGTACTTTAAAATTTCACAAAAAACCTGAAGAAGGTTTCATTGTTAATACTAATCAAAGGGGGGTGGGGAGGATGGAGCTTGGAGGAGGATATGACAAGTATCAATTTTGCCTGTGAAAATTTGTGGTGGTGAAAAATATAGTCTTCCTAAAGGTTTAAGAATCTCTACACAACATTCTATGTGTGATTGGACAATTCTTTTGGGAAGCATCATGGTACCATGTGCTCATCTCTTAAACCAATGCTCTAGGTTAATAAAAATTTACATATTAAAAAAATGAAACCAAACATTGGGCAGTTATACTAACCAAACTTTTTATGAAGAAGAGATGAGAAAATTCACCTCCCTTCTTTAACTTGGAAAGGCCATGAAACTATGGGCACAAAACACTAAATATACTGACAAACTCAGCGATATGTTGGTTAGTTTTGATAGCTTCTTCTCTTTCTCTTCCTCCTCATTCTTTTCAATCTTTTCCTCTTCCTTTTCTATTCCTCCCCATTTTTATGGGTAGATTTTTGATGATTAGTCATAAAACAACTTTATTACAATAATATTTTTAATGCCCAGGCAAGAATGAGCTATAATGACTTTCCATTCAAAATATCATCAGGAAAACATACATTTTATATTCATTGTAACTGCAACAGTACAAAGTCTTCACTTAAAAAATGGGCATTTTAGTGAAAATTATGTAAGTGCCTAAGGCCAAGGTACTGTAGTCGTGCTTTCAGATGGCTTTCCACTTTTTGGAGAAAAGAGAGATGATCAGTAACTGAGGATGAGCCATACTCTTCTATGTTAAAAAGCAGGGGTACAGTTAAAAGGAAAGACAAATATGGAACTAATAGTTTTCTGAAAATAAAAGATGTGTTTTCTTGTAGTAGTATCATTTTCACCAGTTTGACTGGACATAAAAATTGCTATTGCCTCTAAAACTCATTAAAATGGAAGTTTATTACTGTAGCATACAGAAGCCCACATGGTTTTGTTGATTGGTTTTATTGTTTTACATAAAGCAAATGTTTGGCTTACCCTACATTTGCAATCAATAACAAATGGGTACGTTGTACAAATCAGGTTCCTGGTTCCAAGGCAGACGGTAAATACTGCTTTGTCTGCAGTTATCCCTTCTGTTGGAATTTTATTTGAATACAAACATTCTTAATAGCATTTGACATATTTTGCTAACTGTATTTGTGGTAATTTTGGAAGGGGTAATATAAAGAGTGTTTTTTGGCTGATTTTCCCAGATTCAGGCTCTGGAGGGGACTTAGGTGGATCTCTTCATCTTATGGTTCTATGGTATGGGAATGCTATGTGGACTGTAAAGAACTATGGTTTGATCTATGATTTGTCAGTTCTAAACTAAGCTAATAGAATGCTGGTCCAAAAATTCATTCAAGTTGCCTCACAGGTGCTGATAATTTAAAGTCTTGGACCTTCTACTTGGAGCATATAGAATGAACCCAGAAAAACGTACCTTTAATTTAATCCCTTAAAAGTAAGTGCCTATTATAGAAGACAGCTTAGCTTGAATACTTTCATTTTGAAAACGGTCATTTTCATGAGGCTTGAAATAAGGAAGCAGATATTCCAATCACCTCTTACCCCATCCCTTCTGTAACCTCAAGTTCTACCCATGTCCCAGAAGATGATGTTCATCTGTTGAAGCCTGCCTAATAAAAATGACTAACAGATAACCCTTAAGCTCATACTTTTGCCTCAGTAATTTCTTGCATTTTTTCATTTGTAGTATGCTTCAATTTAGACATCCTGGTAAAGTCTGGACTGAACAAATACTATGTCTCTTTGTAGGTAACTTTCCTCTCATTGCTCACTGATATAGGTAGGACACTTTAGGCCTTAAAGAACTACTCCTTAAAGAAGTGATTTTCACCCAATTCAGTCAAGTTGTTTTAATAAAATCTTTGAGCAATCTTGCCTTCTAAACAAAGAGTGTGGTTTTTATTCCATGAAACACTATGTGTAAGGTCCCATTCTAGACACTAGTCATGCAAAGATAGATGTGATGCAGAGCTCAATGTATGGAGCAGGGGATGTAGAAAGCACACACACACAAAAATTAGCAAGCGTTTAAGTTCCAGGCACTGTCCTGGGTGCTGAGACTACAACAACAAAAATGAATTTAGTTCCTGCCTTCAAGGTTCTTACACAAATAGCTATGAGACTATTAGGCTTTGAGAACATAAACTTTGTTGACTTTAAAAGGCAAAGAGAAGAAAAAGAATTGCGTAATTTTGTTAACTCTCCTTAGCTTAAGGTAAAGCAAACTGGTGGGGGCTTAAAGTCTGAATTTGGGTTTTGATCATTTAGTCTTTTGCTTATGGCATACCTAACTCTGAATGGTCAGATTGCTATATATACAAGCTCTATAATGCACATATAAACACTTGCACACACATACATACACATGTATATGTGCAAGTTTTTGAGGTATGAGAACTTTTTGTATTTCACATAGCATGATATTTTGGCAAGTACACTAAGATGCAAGTTTGGGTTGGAGATCGGAAAAGATAGAATGCTCATACCCATAAACTCTAATCCATCTTAACTTCATTTAAAAATTAACAGAGTAGGAATGAACTCACCTGTCTCCGTGATCATAATGTTGTCATTGTGTCTGTCTCCTATACCAAGAACAAAGGTTGCCACACAGTAGCCGGCACATGAATACACAAATTTCTCCACTGCTGCCTGGAACTATTAATACAAAGGTACCCAAAGGTTATTTGATATCCCTCCCCACCCCAAGTAGCAGATTCTATCTAATAAAGGTTGATGCCCTAAAAGTCCTGTTCTAGAAACTGCATTCAAAGAGCAAATTGTAAGGTTTTCATTTCAACTATAGATACTAGTTATAACTGACTTTCACTCTGGGATAGCTAGGTGGTGCAGTGGATAAAGTGCTGGCCTGAAATCAGGATGACTCATCTTCGTGAGTTCAAATCTGGCTTAGACACTTACTAGCTGTATAACCGTGGGCAAATCACTTAACTCTGTTTGTCTCAGTTTCCTTGTCTGTAAAATGAGCTGGAGGAGGAAATGGCAAACCAATCCAGTACCTTTCTCCAAAAAAAAAAAAAAAAACAACCCAAATGGGGTCACAAAGAATTGGATATGACTAAAACAACTGAACAACAACAAATGTGTAATAAGTTGAGAAAGGTAGGTCAGAGGTTGGTAGGTTTTTGACTACTGTACAAGGAATCTTTATGACTTGATTGAGGAACAAATGTCAAAGGCAGTATTAATTAAATCAAAAGGGTTCACTACCTCATCATGCATCAATGCCCAACCCTCAAGAGGAATCCAAAGTAATTTTCTCCTACGCTGTTTATAACCCTTCCTTTGCTCTTGATCACTAATGGGATGTGAACCTTCACAAAGCCATCATGTATAATAGGACTATTAAATGTCACTAATTACATTCCCTCCCTTCCCCCCAACAAAGGACTAGTAACCATGCAAATGAGGCTCACTAATCCCGAGAAGCAGAACTTTAAATGACAGCCAAACAACCTTACTACACAGCTTGCAAAGGACTCAGCATATGCATTTCAAAAGCATGCTGGAACTGACATTTTCGGAATCCATAATTTATTGTTTAGATTAGATTATCCTATTATAATTATTGTAAATTATAAATCACCTTATAGAATATGTGGTACTTTGTTAAGTAGAACATAATTTACATATATCAATGAATATTTCTGGTGGACGGCAAAAGTTACACACACACACACACACACACAAAATGGTTAACCAAATGTTTTGCATGGTCTAATTTTATACAAAGCATGGTCTGGTAGTCAAAGGAGAGGCAACTGCTAAAAAGCTTGAAGTCTTGAGCTCACTGCCTGTCTTTTATTCAGAGCTGCTGGGTCACAATGTATATAGATCTGCAACGATCAACCACATCTGTAACTTATCTCAGAGGTGCTGGGTAACGTGATGCTTACAGACCGCTTTGAAAAAGTGACATTGCTCTATAAACAGCATCTGTCTGAGGGATCCTTAGAGTGAGGAAAGAGAAATTAGCTCACCTTTTCTTCAATTGGGCATTTTTCTTTAAGCCAATGATTTAGCACTTCATCCTTAAACGCTCCAGTGTTACCCACTGTGCTCTGCTGAATTTTGGCAATGGTTGTAGCATCCTTCACAATTTCAATCATTCCTATGCGATAGGAACTCAGTTTGAGAAGAACAATCATGACTTGGGTTTATGTGTCATTTTTAAGGTTACACACTAATTCCATTTCTATTATCTCTTTTAGAGGCAGCTAGGGGATACAGTGGATAGAGGACCAGACCTGGAGTCAGGAACATCTGAGTTTAAACTCCGACACAATAGCTATATGACCCTGAGTAAGTCAATCAACCTGTTTGCCTCAGTTTCTCCTCTGCAAAATGAGGATAGTAATAGTACCTACTTGCCAGGGTTGTTTTGAGGATCAAATGAGATATTTGTAAAGGGCTTAACACAGAGTATCACATAGAGTAGATGTTCAATAAATACTTATTTCCATACTCTTGATCCTTACAACTACCTGAAGAGGTAAGCTGCGCAAATATTGTTTTCATTTTATAAAGGTGGAAAGTGGGACTCAGAAAGGTTAAGTGATTTGTCGAGTCACACAACTGGTAAACGCCAGAACCAAGATGCAAACTCAGTCGTCCAACGTCAAGTCCAGTGCACCATATCAATGATACTTTGCCGCAGGGTTATTTGCCAAGTCATTAGGTTCACAGTGTTTTGTGGTTTTCTTTTCTTTCCTTTTTTTTTTTTTTTACGAGAATAGGAAGGAAGTTGTGAAGGACTTTGTTACAAGATCTCTGAATGAAAAGTATACATTGAGTATAACGTTCTATTTGTGAATGGAGAGAAGTAAAATTCATCTCTCCTGGCATGGTGAGAACATCCTTCCTCTTTAGGCCAACGGACATTTTCCTTCTCCTTTATTTAAAATTACACAGTCAAAGGGAAGATCACTTTGCACTATTTTCAAATCAGAAACCCAAGACTTCTTAGTCCATCCTCTTTTCTCAGCCATCTCCTTCACTCCCATGGCTTCAAATATTAGCTCATCTCTATTGAGACACCTTTTAAACCTCTTTGAACGTGGAATGACTTTTCCAGGTTTTCCAGGCTCCTAACCCTCCATCTGCTTATAGGACTTTACCTTGAGGGTTCACCAGGATTCATACTTAGGTTCCAAACCAGCTTCACTTCTGATAAAACTGTTCTTCTTTCTGATTCCACTATTTCAGTCAGAGACATCATCACTTCCCCGATATGCCATGTTCAAAACCTTGGTAATGCCTTTGACTCTTCCCTCTCCCTCATCTCTCATATCCTGTCACTTAGAAAATCTTGTTAATTCAACCTTTGTCAATTCCACCATTGTAAAATGGGCAAATGGGTCGAGTGCTTCCGTCAGATCCCCCTCTGATGCTTCCTATCTCTGTCAGTGTCACTTCATCTCTCTGAGTCTCAGTTTCCTCATGTATAAAATGGATATAAATAATACCTACTTTGCAGAGTTATTCTGAGGCTCAAATGAAACTATGAATATAGTGAAACTTAAAGCCCCATGAAAGTGTTGGTTCTTCTTCTTATCATTATTTATTATTGGTGTTGTTGTCCACCCCTTCCTCTGTATTCCCACTGCTGCAGCTCTAGTAGAGAGTTTTGATGCCACCTACTTGGACTAGTGCACTAGCATCCAAACAAGGCTTGTTGCTCCTAGGTTGTCTCCTCTCTAAACCATCCTTCATGCTGCTGACAGATTTATGCTCTTCATGCGTAGATTTGGTCATTTCACCCTCTCCTTCACAATCTGGTATGATTCTACTTTTCCAAACTTATTTTATACTATTCCTTCTCACATAATCTCTTTTCCACCAAGGTGGCTCCTTATCCTCTGTGCCCACCTCAGGCTTCCCTGGACCTGGGCTTCTGTTTGCCTTTGTTCATGCTGCTCCTGCTGAATTCCTAACTATGCTTTAAAGCTTGACTTAAATGTCATCTCCCCCTCTAGGAAGCCTTCTCTGTTTTTCTCCTATGTAGTACAATTCTTCTTCCCCCACCTCCAAGCCCTTAGATTTCACATACACTTTGCTTTTGTTTTCCTTATACACTTACTATGTATTGCATATGAGTGTCATATTCTCATGCAGAGTGTAAGCTCCACGAGGGCAAGACCCACCACTCATCGGGACTTTGCAGTATCCTGTACCATCTCTGCTCCCTCACTTAGCACAGTGCTCTAAAAAGAGTTGATATTTTCTTCACAAACTTTCTCATGTTCCATTTTAGAACACGCCTACGCCTCGCCAGAGCTCTCAGAAACATTGCAATCTTCTCCTGCCATGAGGAGCCAGTGTGGCATAGGTAGATAGCATGCGAGACTTGGGGTCAGGAAGCCGTAGGTTCAAACCCTCCAACAGATATTTACTAGCTCTGTGACACTGGGCAAGTTACTTAAACTCTCTAGGCCTCACTTTCCTCATTTGTAAACCTAAAGGGGTGGATTGGACTCATTGGCTTCTAAGGTCTCTTCTAGCTCTAAATTTATGACCCTATAATCAATAAGGTTTCACCTGATTTGTCAGCGTTCTGTCATCACAGCCTCCTCCTGAGCTCCATGGGTACTGGCACTGGGTTTTGTCACACATTCAATTTCAGGACTCATAGCACCAGTTTAGCCATGACTTTGCCCCAAATTTCTCTCCATATTTCCAAACTCACCAGGGATCCATACTCCAAGGCTCCAGATGCACTCTCTGGCTTCTCAGTTATCTGCATCTTAGTCTACTACCTCCGGGATCTGACTTATGACCCACGGACAACATCCTGGCTGCCTGGCTTGCATTAACCTCTATACTATGTATTGCAAATACCCAAGAGGCAGGCTTCCAAAATTGCTTTTTCCACCTATTACCAGCTTCTTGGCTGCCTTAGAAGCAATGGGTTATTTACTACCCCAGTAGTGATGAGCACTGTGTGCAGCTGCCTCCTCTTCAAAACTCTTTCAACAGCAGGTACATAATAAAGGTTAGTTGGTCACTGCCATTACTACATGGACTAAATGGGGTGACTATGAAGCTGGAATAAAAATACATTGTATTGAACCTAAAAAGGTTTTTTAAAGTGCCTCCAAAAGCACATAAAAGCAGAGTGAGTAATAGCTCTGATAACCTGAACTTGAGATAACTGAAATAAGTGGCAAATCTTTTCTGGTGTTTTTAAAGAGAGAAAATTTTAATTTGCCGTAGAAGCTGAGTAGAAGTTTGGGTGGGGTGCAGTTAAAAAAAGAGGAGGAAAATTTTACTAAATTACCTCCATGTAGGGTCACAAGGTTTTGGAACATTTCATTTTTTTCTTCAAACATGGTCAATACATCCATATCAAATGAAGTTATATCAATTAACCATCTTACATTTTCTTCCTGGTCTCATGAATAAATATTATCTTACCCCATTCCCCCAGCCCCATTATTAAATTTCTTTGCCACAATTTGGAAAATGCCATAACATTCCCCACAAGCTGAATGGTGGGTTTAGCTCCTGAAGGCTCTGCATACCTATTTTGTCTCCAGTTGAAATGCAACCATATGGCTGTAGGCACAAGTCCAAAGACTCTGCTTCCCAAATAGATCCCATAATTCGAAGAATCTAGACATGAAAACACAATGTGTTATACAATATACGCTTATTTGTGTTGTTTGCCTTTCCCTTTTTTTAAAAAAAATCACATTATTAAACTTGATGTATGACAGGAAAAACATGGTAAACTGCTGCATTGTATTTATGGTCAAATCTTTCTAAATTATTCACCACTAAGAATATATTTGGTAGATAACCTGAAATAGGCCTTGGGGAAGAGGCTGGCTGAAGTCCTGTATATTATTTTTGAAAGTCCTGGAACTTATTCATCTTTTATCCATGTAAAATATCCTCTCCTAGTTCTGTCTAATCCTTAGGAAGTGTTAACAACACTGTTAAAAACAAACAAACAATGATTGCTATTTAATTGTAAAGAGTAAGACACTAGCACTATGGATAACCAAAGACAGCAACAGTCTTTCGTTGTTATTGGGACCCATGACTTTTTTTGGTCTAGGGCAGTGGTTCTTAGACTTCTTGGTCTTAGGACTCCTTTACACTCTTAAAACATTATTGAGGATTCCCCCGAAGAAGCTTTGTTTATGTGAGTTATATCTATCAATATTTATAGTATTAGAAATTAAAACATTTTAATATTATTATGAAAATAGTTTTAACCACTTGAGATCCCTGAAAGGATTTTGTGAACCCCTAGAATTCCAGGACTGCATTTTGAGAACTTCTGGTCTGTAGAACTATTCACTGAGGAAACCCTCTCTACCAATGTAGATTGGCAATTTATACTTTTAGAGGGTTGTTTAGGCACTGAGAGGTTAGGTGATTTGCTGTACTATGAACCAGAGGTAGGACTTGAAACCAGGCCTTCTTGTCTTTGAGACTCTCTCCCTCTCCAATTTACTAAGCTGTATACCAATAGCATACATTGGATAAATGTATACTTCATTCATTTTTAATCTTAATTTTAAAAAGCAACTGGAGTAATAATAACTATGTGTTTTCTATCACTCTTCAAAGGGTTCAAAAGGTTCTATTTTTTTAGATTTAATAAATCTTCAAAAGTTTGAGGGGAATGTTCATTTAAACAGAAACATTTAGGACAATTCTCACAATATCCTTCAAAAATAAATAACATCTTGTGACCACTTCACTGACTAATTATCTTCCTTATTATTCTTCCCTTTCCTCTTTCACCTGCCTCCTTAATCATCTCTAACCTATGTCTCTACTTGCCCATTTTCTCTCGTTCATTTATCAGCCCACTGACTTTTTAAAAGCTTCTCATTTCTACCCCTACTCTACGTGTGTGTGTGTGTGTGTGTGTAAAAAGAGAAATATCAATAGTGGGGGAGAAACTGTAGGTGTACATGTACATGAACACAGAAGAATGTGGAGTAGCTATATGGTTGAGGGTGGGCGTTAAGAGTGATGCATGTGTGTTTAAACTATATCTCCATGCTTTGAGAACTAGGTGAATTGGTACAGGGGTGTGGAGAAGTTGATATGATTCATTATTCAGGAATCCTAGTTGAGAACGAACCTCTAGTATGAATAAAAATAAGTCCCTTACTGAACTGCATCCTGAGAAAGTTATGGTCCTCATGGCATAGTTCACAAGGCAATACCAATGTAAAAACTCACCAATACTCAATTACTGAGTCATGGTCTGTACTTTAACTCTGCTAATCTTAGAGCCTTCCCCCCAACAATAAATGTAAAATAACAAAACAAAAGATTAACAATCTAAATATTAGCTTACTTGTAAAATAAGCATGTCTTGACGCAAATCATCTCCGTGTTTGAAGATAATTCCTATGGTTTCATTGGACAGGGCTGTGGGATCAGCACATTTAAATTCAAGCCATAAGGGCTTCTTCTTGGATGCCATTACTTTACACTTTTCAATCTGTAAGGAAGAGTTCATATGTTTTCTATACACAGAATGGACACATGAAATATAGACACAATGTGTGGTCTCCCTATACCTTTTTTTTTTCTTTTTAAAGACAATCTCTATAAACATCCATGCTACATTTGTAGGTTTTTGGTCACTTTCAAATAGAACTTTTGAAGAAAAGACTGCATTTGAGAAGAGATAGAAATAACTAATATCTAAATAGTACTTTTAAGTTTTACATAGGTAAGCAAGAAGGAAACAAACATTTATTAAGAACCTGCTATGTGTCAGACACTATGATAAGCACTATCTCATTTGATTCTCACAACAGCCCTGGGAGGTAGGGGCCCATTTTACAGTTGAAGAAACTGAGACAAAAAGAGGATTTGACTTGCTCAAGGTCACATAGCTAATAAACGTCTGAATCCAGATTTGAACTCAGGTGTTTCTGACTCCAGACTCAGTGCTCTACCCACTGTACCACCCAGCTGATCATTAGATCTTCACAATGACCCTGTAATCTAGATACTACAGATATTTTTCTCATTTTACATATGAAGAAGCTGAGGCTCATAGCTTGATATCCTTACTTCTCTTTAAGACTCAGCTCAAACATCAGACTTTCCTTTCCTGGTGTCCTAAGCTAATACTGTCTTTCCATCTTTCTCTTCCATCGGTTTTGTAAGTAGCTATTTATGTGCTTGGTGTCATCCATAAAAGAATGTAAGCTCCTTGAGGGCAGGGACTGTTTTTGCTTAGCTCGATCCCTGGCACATAATGAGTACTTAATAAACACTTGTTACTTGCTTGCTTAAGTATTTGTCCTTGCTCATACAGCTAATAGGATTCAAATGCAGGTCTCTCTAGATTTCAGTAGATTCGTTCTATTACACCACACTGCCTTTATAACAGATTAACAAGGACAGCAAACAGGTAAGTCAAGAGAAACTCGACCTTCTTAACATTAAAGTTTTATAGTTAAATCTCATTAATTTGGACTAAGCATTCAGAATTTGTGATAATTAGTAGGGACACTGGCCTGAGATTTTCTTTTCCATTAGCAATCGAAATGAAGGGGCACTTATTTTGCAAACGAATAATGAAGTCCCCTTCAACAATCAAATTGTTTTCAAGCACTAAACAAAACCACTTTGGTAGACCCTTAATTTCATATTTCTTGCATAAAAGGGAAAAGTATGCACTTATCCAATTTCCACTCTCATCTTATCTTCTTCAAATCATTTATCTACACTCATAACTCATCATACACTGAATTTGACTATATGATTTTTATTGTGCCCTAATTACCTTGGTATATTAGCACAAAGTGGAAAAAATATGACTGTTTGTGAAATAATATGATGAAATTAAAAAATGAAATGTTTACTTCCAGTCTCTCTAATGATTTTTCCACTCTATTTTTTTCTTTTCTTAAAATGTCTTTTTTCTCCTCCCCCCAGTAAGTTGAGGACTTTCTTTAGGGCTCTGGACTAGGCCAGGTGCTTTTGTTCTTGATTCACACTTCCTAAAGGATCTCACATGCTGCTACTGCATTCTTTATCTGCCATCTTTACACTGATGATACTTAGCGTCCAACACTTTTTTCCACTGATATTTTGTCTCAATATCTGGCTGTAAGTTTCCAAGGGATCCTAAGGTCTTTCTGCTAGAGGCTGAAGGAGATGATTGGGATTCTTATAGATTCCACAGAGGGTCTTCAAGAGTCTCTTGGCTTCCCACCTCTATGGGTGCAAGAGGGGAGTTCTTCACTTTGCAAGCCTATGGCTCAGAAAGGACACAGACACAAAACTGCCATATTCATGGAGAGTCTACTCCAGCATGAAAACAAGCCCCTTAGAATATACATTTGTCGATGGAAAAGCAGCTCCTTATTCCTGACATATTCCTGACCACATAACTTATCTGTCACAGTTAGATGCCCTCCACATAATCCCTGCTTCCTCTGCAAAGAATTCCTCAGTTAGTTATGACTTCGTATATTCTCCTTCTGGCATTCAAATGGCTACCTAATGTTGTGACTGAGGTTGTCTGATTTTTAATAAGGGTTAAATTATTATTAATTATTATTGCTTCTAGTAAACATAACAACAACAAAATAAATATTTTTGTGTTTGGCTTGATGATATTTAACATTTCTATCAACAACTTGGATAAAGGCATAGATAGAATGATTATCAAATCTGCAGAGGACTAAAAGCTAGGGATTCCTGGGTAATAGACTCAAGACCCACCAAGATCTTGACAGGCTAGAGCACTGGGGTGAATCTATTAAGATGCAATTCAGTAGTGGGTATAAATGTAAAGTCTTACACAGTTTTGAAAATCAGCATCACAGGTCCAAGATAGATGAGACAGGCTTAGATAGTCATTTGTCTGGAAATGACCTGGGGGTTTTAGTGGACTACAAGTTCAATTATGTCAGCAGTGAGTTCCAGCATACAAAAAAGCCAACATGATCTTGGGCTGCATTGAGAGAGGCATGGTTTCTAGGAATAAGGAGAACGTCTGCTATGGTGAGAACATATTTGGAATATTATGCTCAGCTCTGGGCATACCAGTTTCTTAAGAACTGTGATAAATTGAAGAGTGTCAGGAGAAGAGTAACTAGGATGAGGAAGGAGCTCAAGCCCATGTCATGTTCATATGGCATGTTTTCAGACTGGTAGAGGAGAATGGGGATGCTTAGCCTGGAGAAGAGAAGACTCAGGGTAGGGTATGTATTCTTATCTATGAAGGGAGGCAGTAGGACTAAATAATTAGTTTAGTCTCTTGAAGTACTCAAACCCTATGTTCTTCAGGAAAACCATACCAGATAGTTAACACAAGATTTATTATACCCATTTGACAGATGAGATGGGCTCAAAGGGATTAAGCAACTTCTATCATCACACAGCTATTAAGTAGAGAAGCTGAAATTTAAATCCAGACCTTCTGAAAGACAGCCCAGTTATCTTCACCATCTACTCATGCTTGCTGAAGAGCACAGGACCTGTTTAACATCATCATCATTCTCTCAAAATGGAAAACTGAGAGTGTAGTTTTTATAGCCACAGTTATGCTCTATTACTATAAATGGTCCTTCAAGGATTTGTGATTTCATCAGTGTGGGTACTTCCCCTTCCAATTATATCTCTATGCTTCTGCTCTCTCAGGAGGTCTTCATGAGTTTCTGTGGCTAAAAGAATGTATCAGCCAGTGGCCAACTTTCTGGGGATAAGCCTCTGCATCTTTAGCTAGGTTGGTCCTCAGGTGGTAGACACAGTCTAGGTAGATCTGTTTTTCCCCAAGCCTTCCCAAATTGGTTGGAGTTCCTTGCATTCTACTGACCTGGCCTTTAAGAACCCAAGGTCACTTACATGTCAGAATTACACTCTAGAGTAAGCCTTCCCTGGAGGATTGTAATCTTGCATACATTTTTAAATTGTATGTATGTAAAAAACTGTTACATGATTCTACCTCCATAGTATGCCTGGAGACCAATGCTTCTTATTGGCCAATGATTAAAATATAGATTAAAGGAAGTCAACACCCTCACTACTTTCTATCCCTTTCCACAGATGCATATTAGTCACCTCAACTGATGGACCTTAACAGGATATAACACAGACAACTTCAAAATGAAAGACTCCATACTTACCACAAGTGTTCCTGCTCTCAGGCCAGGATCGTAGGGAACTCTAAAGCTTTTTGGAAGATTAGAATTCTGAAGATTTTCAAGCTTTTGCTTAAGTTGTGAGATAACTGCAGTTGACATATTAGAAATCAACAAGAATTCATCAATATCACCATCGCTCAATATCATAAAACAATTTACTAAGCTTACTTTGTATGCTTTTATCAATGACTTGGGTAAAGGCAAAGAACACATGATTATCAGAATTTTTAGATGATTCAAAGCTGGGAAGGATGGATGATGGATATCTAATACACTCAGAAATAAAGGGATCCAAAAACATGTGGACTGCCTAGAGCACTGGGATTAATCTATTAATACGAAATTCAATAGGGATAAATGTAAAGTAATATACTTTGGTTCAGAAAAGTCAACTTCAGAAATACAAGGTGGTGGGAGCACGACTGAAAAATAGAAAAAAAAGAGATCTTTTCTGATCTTGAAGGACACAAAGGAGAAGAGAAAGTAAAAGGATTGCAGGAATTTGCTCTTTAGGTAAGGGTAGGGGGAAGTACAAAATATTTTTATAGTCAGAGTACACATCCAGGTAAGCACATGCATAGATCTATAGGGATAAAGGACTGAACCTGCAATTTCAACAAATCAAGTCAACAAGTATTTATTAAGGTCTTATGCTGTGCCAGGCACCATATTGAACACTGTGAATGCAAAGAAAGACAAAAATATGGTCTCTACCCTCAAGGAACTCACATTTTAATAGCTCTATACCACATTTCATTGGTATAGGGAACTCCCAGATGAAAAGGAAATTCTCTCTACCCATTTATGTTGGCACCTTCTCTGAAATGTATAGTTTTTCTTTTATTTCTTTTTTTCTTTTTGGTTAGGCAGTTGGGTTAAGTGACTTGCTTAGGGTCACACAGCTAGTAAGTATTACGGTCTGAGGCTGAATTTGAACTCAGGTCCACCTGAATCCAGGGCAGGTGCTCTATCCACTGTGCCACCTAGCTGCCCCTGAAATACATAGTTTTTAAGAATTATTTTCTAAGGCATTCAGAGGTAGGGTGCTGCACTAAGAATCACCCAGGGTTGCACAGCTAGAATGTGCCAGAGATGGAGCTTGAACCCAGGTCTTCATGGCTCCAAAGCCAGCTCTCTACTAAACCCCATGCTTCTAGCCACAAACGTCCACATACAGATTAAATCACAGTGAAGGAAGAAGGCTAAAGGTAACTACTGCAGCTTTTTTTTTCTGCTTTGTGGTTGAGAGGTGGGAGTGGGCGGAAAGTAGGGGATGAGGTATTGGGGGGGAGTAAGAACTGATAGGAAAACAGATAGGACTATATCAAATGCAAACTTGGACGGGTGCTATAAACACTTTAAAAAAGAGGAAATTGTGGTAGGTGGGGGTTGGGGTTAGAGAATATGGAATAACTTCAAATTGCTGAAGAGTTGTTTTTGTTTGCTTTTAACACTTAAATAAATCAATCCAAAGTCAATACCTGAAGATCAGCTAGATGAGAAGTCGTTGTAAATTGGATTGATGCTCCCCAGCCATTAAACAATTTTTGACAAAAATAAGAATGAGAGTAAGGGTGGGTACCTTTTCTTCTTTTGGGGAGGAGAGACTATTACAAATACATTCAGCAAAAATCAAAGAATGAATCTGGAAGTTCTGAATACATAGAACTAGTGTATGAAACTGAAGACCAAGAAAAATTCTCAAACTTTTATTTAAAAAAAAAAGACTGAAAATCGGAGTGTGGGGAAAGTAAAATAAATACCTGTTTCAGTATAGGAAGAGAAATGTGAAAAATTAAGAAATAATGTGAGTCCACTTTGCCTACCTGCAGTTGCTCTTTTAAGGATTATGTTTTAATTATTATGTTTGTAGAACATTTTTGAAAGCCATTTCATAGACATTATCTTAACTCAAAAATTTGAAATAATTTTGCTTTTTCTCTCCCCGCTTCTATGCAGATAGAATTTGGAAAATACTTTTTTTTTCTCTTAGCTGTGTTAGGATGAAGAGCTGTACTTTTCAGAATGAGGGAGGTGACAGAGGAGACATCTTGGGATACCTAAGAAGAGACATGAAAGTGTAGAAACTGTACCTTGGGAAGTGACATCATACTTTTCAGCAGACAGTGACTTAATATCAATAGTGACTTTTTGTAGCATCCTGATTACTTGAACCTGTTTCGTGAAATCCTCTAACATGGCCATGCCGCAGCCCCTCAAATAGGCTTCGAGGATCACTGCAAACCGTTGCTGGTAGTGCCTGGACTGAGCAATTTCACTTCTTAGAAACCAAAACAAGAAGTGACCAATTCTTTTGTTCTGAGAGTGGGGGAAAAATTGTTGAAGACAGTTAATGTGAATGACATTTGGGGTCTGTCAGTAAATGAAAGAGATAAGGATTAGGATGTCATCTGTATAAGGAACTCCCTGGTGATGAAATTCCCTCTACCAATGTAGGTCATCATATTCTCTGCAATTTATAGTCTAACAGCACTGAGGGGGAATGATTTGCCCATGGCCACAAACTAGTCTGTGTGACCTGTACACAGGTATCTCTAGCTTCAAGGAAGGCTGTAGTAGATACTGCTAAAATAGTAATATACTAGACCATGCTGCCTTGGTTAAAAGAAAGCTGGTTTTAAAATCTAAAGTGATAGCATACTACCCCGTGCTGCTGCCTTAGTTAAAGGAAAGCCAGTCTCTTTAAAAAGTCCCTGCTGTTATCAAAACAAGAATACTTACTCTCAAACCACGTTTCAGCAGAAATCTGGCAAGAGCACTGTCATGGTACGGTTCAAATTTCACAGCCTAAAGATAAAACACATTTGTGCATTTATGCAGGATATATAAAGACATGTGTCAATGTGCTCAAATATAGAGATTCCTTCACCTCTTGTTAAGGGGTGACTGAAAACCGAAAGGAGGCCTGGGCTTCCACAAGCCAGGACAAACAGCAAAGACTTCATCATGCATCTCCAGCAAGTGCTAATATTCCCAGAAGTACCAAAAGTGGTCATTTTCCTTTTTCTTCTAGGGTCACTACAATTTGTTCCAATTGGGGCTGTAGGATTCCAGGTGACTGAGTGAGGAAGGCAGAACTGGGCTCACTGCTGCCTTTCATGTAGGCCTCTGCTTTGCAAGAGGAACAGAAAGGTGAGGTGGGAGGTTGGAACTGGGAAGATACTGCCTACTATGGATGCTCAGGGTGACCCCTTCCCCAAGTCTAGTGCCTGACTGTCCCACAAGTGTGAGAATTACACACTTGGGGGAAAGGGTGCTGTACCTCTCAGGTTTTTTCCCTCTGAAGTCTATCTGTCCCTGTTCTCTACTCCAGGCAGGTAAAGGAGTAGGTACTACCAACCCGTTGTCTGTAAGGCCCACCAAAAAGCTAAGCTCGTGGACTTCACCTTCAGGCAAGAGGAAAGCTCAACTGTCTGCTCCTGCTGTGCTTTCAACTTATTTCAAGACATTCTCTGTCTACTCTTAATCCACTTCCTCCTTGGGGATGTGGGGTATGCATGTGAACACTGTGTGGCCAGAGGCGGGTCCAGGGAGCATGGGCAAGGAGCTCAAACATTTTGATTATTTCCCTGCTGTCTCAGGCCCTCACAGAGACTATGGGAAGGAACTTCCTCACTTTTTTACTTTCATCTTTAGTGCCCAGCAAACTACCAGGCACAAAAAAAAGTGTTCAATAAATGTGTGTTGATAGATTAATAAAGATATGGGAAGAGATCAGAGTTCAATGCTGTCTTGTCTTTCTGTGTTTTTGCTCATTCTGATGCATATGCCTGGAATCCTACGCAACCTTTAAATGTCAGGTTAAATTCTACTTCCCCTACAAAGTCTTCTCAGATCCTCAAAGTCAGTAATGATCTTCTGTTCCTTAGACTTCATACGCAACTTTGTTCAACTATATTATCTGTCTATCTATCTGGATGTGTATCACAGTTATTTCTGTATAGATTGCATAATCTCAATAACCTGGAAGCTCCATGGACACAGGGGCCTCAGAAAGCTGCCATTATGGAGTTTTTTTTGTTTTTGTTTTTGTTTTTGGCTAGGCAATGGGGTTAAGTGACTTGCCCAAGGTCACACAACTAGTAAGTGTTAAGTGTCTGAGGCCGGATTTGAACTCAGGTCCCCCTGACTCCAAGGCTGGTGCTCTATCCACTACGCCACCTAGCTGCCCCCCATTATAGAGTTTTAAAGGGCACTAGTATCAACAAGACTTGGCAATAGATTGGATAAGAGGGGGGCACGTGTGTGAGAAAGGGCTGAGGATGTCTCCCCTTCTAAGGTGAGTCCACCTTCCAGACATTGGTGTTATGACTCCAGCTCACCAGACAGGGAGGAGAAATACATTGATTATTTATGGACTATTGTGAGTCTTCTGTGTTTTGTTCATTATTTCTGGGCTTCTCTGAGTCCGTAGCATTTTCTATGGGAAGAAGCAAGGTTATTCTGTGGAAGATTATGAAACAAAGAAGGAAAGAAGGAACAGGGGAAGAGAGAAGACAAGACTGGAGAGGACTTCGAGTCTTGGCTCATAAACATAAATTCTATATGACCTGGGACAAGTCACTTGACTCTTCTAAAGTTTCAGGCATCTCAGCACAACTACTTCACTGGGTTGTTGTGAGAAAGGGATTTTGTAACTCTTACATATAAACTATGGACATATTCCATATTCTGAAGGAGAAGACAAAAAAGTAGAGAAATTATATTTTGCTCTATAGAGAACAGAAACAGAGAATTTTAGAGATAAAGGAGACCTGATATCATCCAATCTGTCCCATCTTATTTTAAAAATGAGAGAAATAAGGCCCTGAGAGTTGATGTAAATGGGCTGTGGTCAAGCAGCTGACATTACCAGAAGAGCTGGTAATAGCACCTGGGTCTGCTAATATTCAAGTGAGTGCTACACCATGCCAAACAAGTTTCTCCCCCAACAGTAAAGAGCTGATTTGACTAAGAGGATTATTGTCTCCTATGATTGAGAGGCAGTGTGAAATAGTAAAGTATTAGACATGAAATTAGGAGACCTGGGTACAAATCCCTTCTCATACACTTATCAGCTGTGTGATCATGGGTGTCACTTCACATCTCAAAACCTTGGTTTCCCCATCTGTAAAATGGGCATAACACCTGTACTACCTACCTCAAATCCTATAGTATAATAATACTTCTTCACAATGACCCTTTGAGAAGGGCATTTTACAAAATTTAAAACACTATATAAACATGAGTCATCATTGATTTAAAAGGCAGAAGAGAAGGTACAGGAAAGAGAAAAGATAAATGTGGCTAGAAGACCGGAAAAAGGGTGAGAGATATCTGGATTTGGTTAGAAGGGAGTAGAAGACATAGGACAATCAGCCAACATTGATAAGTATTATAATGTGTGTATAGATGTAAACACACATATATGTGCATATGTATCAATCAGATGTAGTCAGAGAACCAAAGAAATTTAATAATAATAATAATAATAATAATCACAAAGCTATAACAATAATAGAATTTTTAGTGTTTTAAGGTTTGCAGAAAGCTTATGCTACTTATTTGATCCTCACAAAAACTGTATAATTGTTATTATGATCCTCATTTTGCAGATGAGGAAATGGCAGCTGATGGAGATTAAGTGACTTGTTCAATGTTACACATCTAGTAAGTGTCTGAGGCTCCATGTCCAGTGCCACCTTGTTGCATCAACATATTGTTAATTTGTAATCTCGTGAAGTGTTTCTCTATAGAAATCCTTAGATTATTCAATCTTTCTATTCAAGAAAAGGGAGAAAAGCACCTACTTCACACCAGTTCTCCATCCTCTATTTTTCGCAAGCAGAGCAGCAGAGGTCCATAAGAAGGCACCAAATATATGGCTAGGTTTCTGGTGCAATTTTTTTCCTTTCACATTGCAAATGACTAAAAGTGGTTTATTAACCATGTTTCTGTTTTGCCAAAGTTTCTTCAAAACAAAACAACAAAAACCCAACCTTTTCATAGGTGTGGTCAAACACATGCAAATTTAACTGCAGTGAAGTTGCTGGCTCTGAGAATGTATTAAGCCACTCATTCCAATAGTAAATGAGTATATTCATTCCAGTATTTAAAAAAAAGTTCTGGGCTGAATGTGAGAGTTGATACTTCATTTTTGTAAAGTCAATATGTAAAACTCAACTTGGAGAGGGTTTTATTCAGGCAGCAGGAATTTAAACACCCCTGAAAACATAGCACAGTACCTTAAAAAAGGTCATATCCGCTAGTGCATTGTTGATGGAGTTATGAACTGATCCAACCATTCTGGAGAGCAATTTGGAACTATGCCCGAAAGACTATAAAACTGTGCATACTCTTTGATCCAGCAGTATCACTGCTAGGTCTATATCCCAAAGACATCCAAAAGAAGGGGGGTGGAAGGGACCTATTTGTACCAAAATATTTATAGCAGCTCTTTTTGTGGTGGCTAAGAACTGGAAATCAAAGGGATGCCCATCAATTGGGGAATGGTTAAACAAGTTGTGGTATATAATTGTAATGAAATATTATTATGCTATAAGAAATGACAAGCAGGATGATTTCAGAAAAAACTTGGAAAGACTTACATGAACTGATGCATAGTGAAGTGAACAGAACCAGTACATTGTGCACAGTAACAACAATATTGTTCGATGAAAAACTGTGAATGACTTGGTTATTCTCAGCAATACAATGATCCAAGACAATCTCAAAGGACTAATGATGAAGCATACTAACCACCTCCAGAGAAAGAACTGATATTGATTGAATATAGACTGAAGTATGCTACTTTTCACTTTCTTTCTTTAATTTTTTTCTTATATTTGAGTCTTCTTGTACGAAATGACTAATATTGAAATTTTTTTACATAATTGCACATGTATAACCTATATCTGATTGTTTACTGTCTCAGGGAAGGGGGAGGAGAAGGAAGGAGGGATAGAATTTATAACTCAAAACTTTAAATAAAAATGTTAAAAAAAATTGGGGGAAATGGTCAAGGTCATTTTTAAATTGTGCCTGCTAATTTGAATTTTAGCATCATTATTTTTTGATTTCTTTCATTCCAAGCAGGCAAAATTGAAATAACAGTAAAATTCCTAGTTCTACAAAGTCTATTCATAAAGGAGCTAAAGAGAAGCAATGTAGTTGGGCCCTTGATGTGGGACAGAATTGACACAAATCCAGAGCTCAGACAATTCTGTACAGGGCAACAAAATGAGAAAATATTTTTTGTTGTGTTTTCTTTTTTTCTAAACTTCTTTAATACTCTGGAAATTAATTGAATATTGAATTGAGGGAAGTAAAAAATAACATTGGATGCTTTTAGATGACACAGAAAGAGGTCCTACAGAAATGGATTTTAAGAGTTAATGCAAAGATAGAAATTTAATGGCTAAGGATAAGAACCCCTTGATTATTGGCAGAGGGATGTGATAGAAAAAATGCTAGACCTGGAGCTGGAAGACTTTCCTCAGACACTTACCGGGTGTGTGATCCCTGGCAAGTTGCTTAACCTCCTACCTGTTAAATGGGGATAACAATACTTATAACACCTACCTCAAAGGAGCACTTTGGAAATCCTAAAGTAAAATTCACATGTAAGCTGTTGTTATTATGCTTGTCTGGAAACTTTAGGGACAATCTGTAAAAGTGGATAATTTGGTAACTCATCGCCTAACACATCGATTAAAGAGCATAATTTCTACGTTAGTCCTTCCATTTCCTCCCTAATAAGAACTTTGCCAAGAAGGACAGCATAGTGGAAAGATGAATGCGTTAGGAAGGAGGAAGAATTGAGTTCAAATTCTGCCTCTGCCACTGACCAAGTTATATCAACTAGGGCAGGTTACTTAAGCTCTCTAGGCCTCAGCTGCCACATCTTTGAAATGGGGATGAGAACAGCATACTTGCCTGTGAGCAGAGGGCTAGCTCAGATGAACTCCTGGAGCCTGACCTTGGGCAATTCACTCCACCTCTCTTAGTCTTACTTTTCTCACCTGTAAAATAAGGGATTTGGACTAGATGATCTCTAAAGCTTTGTCCAGGTCTAAAATTTTGTATGCCTACGAGTCTCTCCTGGTTATGCGATATGATATCGTAAACATCAAAAACTGGCATAGGCACTTTGTGTTTGAGATGAATGCCATCAAATGACAAGTGTATTTTTTGTTTTTTCATCTCACTTTCCAAGGAACATGGTTCCCCCTCACTACTTCTCCAGCCCTGAATACTTATTAGCACTGACCTGAGTAAACATTTATTTAGAATCATAGACTTAGAATATCAGAATTGAAAGAAACTTTTGAAATCAATCCTGCATTTTATATATAAGGAAACTGAGGCACCAAGAAGTCATGTGACTTGCTCACAGTCATACAGCTGGTAAATATTACAGCTAGTATCTGAATGCAAGCCTTCTGGTTTTTAACCTAATGGTCTTTTCCACTACCCTACAAAATCCCCTAGATATTTTTTGTGAGGCAATTGGGGTTAAGTGACTTGCCCAGGATCACACAGCTAGCATCTGAAACGGGATTTGAACTCGGGTCCTCCCGACTCCAGGACTGGTGCTCTATCTACTCCACATTCTAACTGACCCTCCCCTAAATCTTAATAAGTACCCTTATATGTCTCCTGAAGAACTTATTCCCCATTAAAGTCTAAGACATTACTGATGTTACGTAATGGAGAAGCATTTAATATGGATTTTACAGGTAAGAAAACTGACCTAAAATGAAATAGCTAGGTGGAAGAACCAGAAGAAGAGCAGCTCTTGTACTCTGTCTCTACATCACACTGATATTCTGGAAGAATAAGAGCTAAGTATTACTATCAATCTAATTCCCCTAGAAGGTGATGGCCCCATACAGACTATAATAATAATAATAATAATAATAATAATAATAACAACAACTCACATTTCTATAGCAACATACAGTTTATAAAGTCATCATTTTTTAATCCTCACATAAATTCACCCCATATTGTCTTGGGCATCAAGAGACAAACAGAATAATTTCTTATTTGGTGAGTTGGCTTCACTGTGATCACAGTGTGTATGGCAGACAGAGTAATGGATTTGGAGCCAAGGACTTGGGTTTGAATCCTGACTCTGCCACTGGTGACCTGTGTGACTTCAGACAAATCACTTAACTTCTCTGGGATTCAGTTGTTCGTCTACAGAATGGTGTCTGAAGTCCCTTTTAACTCTAAATCTATGATCTCATGATATTGAACTATTCTGTAGTTCAATCTGATTGATTTTCTTTTTTAATGACATTTATTTCACACATTTAAAAACATTTTTCTGAGAGGGGGTCCGTAGGCTTCCCCAGATTGTCAAAGGGATCTAGGGCATCAAAAAAGATTAAGAATTTCTGATCTACTCCAACTTTCTCATTTTGCACATGAACAATTTAAGCCACAGAAAAGTGAAGGGTCTGGTTCTAGGTCGTACAATAAGTTCTTTGCAGAATCAAAACTCATACCTGTCTTTTCCACAACACCTGGCTGCTTCCCTCCCAATCCTGAAACACTAAACAACAGGCATTTTCATAACCAAAGAATGAGGTACCTGTGTACATGCAAATAAAAGTTATTGAGACTTTGTTTCCTTTAATAACCCAAACATATTTTACCTGAACTAGTTGCAGCAGGTAATGCAAGACATCATCATCCTCCAAGCTTTCTAGCTTTTGCACTGCAATGGCTCTTACATTTTCATCTGAAAAGTTGCAGTCCAGGAGCTGCATTGTTAACCCAACATCCAAATCACTTCGATCCCAAGCTTCTCTTCTGGCTAACAACTGATATGTTTTGGCCACGATTTCTTGTTGTCCCCACTTCACTGAGCTAAACAGCTTAGGATATGCTTTGGGGTGTTTAAGGCTTTCATACCTAAAATGCCATAGTAATTCTTTGTCCTTTGCAGTGAGTGGGTTAAGTGGGTCAGTGGCTATGATCTCTTCCAGCTGTTTTCGAAGCTGATTGGGCATTTCTCCCCTTACCCTGTCCCCTTCTGGGTCAGGGGTAGGCCTGTGCTTGGGCAAGGCTATTGGGTGGCAATAATTGTCCAGAAGGATGGAGATTGACATAGAATTATCCTTATCAGGGTTGGTTGCTGAGGTAAGCTTATCAGCATTGATGCTCCCTTGGTCCTCTCCCTTCCCCGATATCTTCCACATGTGCAGGACATATTCTCCATGCCTCAGGAGAAATCGGTGGTCTATAAGCAGTAGGTTCACATAATAGAGTAACCGAGTTTTGCCTTTGGTTTCAAAGCTAGAACTCTCATAAGATCCAGCAGCCTTGGAAGACTGGGCTGGGGCTTTCCCACAGTAAATCTGAAGGTTCAGTAAAGCCCCTTTGGGCAAGTCTTTGATTTTGATATCAAACTCAAGCCACACGTTCCAGAGCACCTCCTCTGTGAAAGGTTTAGAGGTGGTTCGCCTTTGGCAAAGGACCTGCTGCCCATGTTGGATGTTTGCTTCCACAAAGACCGTGATATCGGTGTTCCGTGGGAGCACAGGGATGTCAATGCCCCTGATCTTGACCCTGAACCTTCGGTCACAATCCCACAGGGAAACAGTAAACACTTTCTCATGATTCTTGCCATTTATTGTCAGCTGCTCATGGTAGCCTGTGACTCCTGTGCAGTCATCTACAAGTGGCCACTCTTCCTTCCTCACCTCATCCTGCCCTGGGTCAGGAGGAGTATCCAGTACAAGGTGAATCTCTTCCCCATTCTTGAGGCAATGCCTGATCCACTGGAAATTCTTGATAGGTGTTTCACCCACAATGTACTCATCCCGGCCACAGACTCGAAGCACAAAATCTAGCTCACTTTGGCTTTCAGGGATGTCCATCAGTGACTTCTTCTTAGCCATCTTGGTGAAGAAACTCTGCAAGATTGTACCTGGGGTGTCATCTGCTGAGACCTTGATTGTCTGACTCGTGGTGCTTCGGTGGATGACGATCAAAATGCAATTATTGACAATCTTTTTGGACAGGTATGTGGGAAGTGGCTTGGAAGTCACCCAAGGATGCATGGCATAGAGTTTGGGGTCTCGGATGGCTACCTCCATAATCCGCGGGGTGACAAGCCGGCGCCGGGTGAATTCCAACTCATCATCATGCACGTTGCTCATGTTAGTAACATCATAGCCAATCAGATCATTTAGCTGCTGCTGGAACTCCCGAGTTTCCTCTGTGGGCAGCTGCCTCTGGACCACATGGATCTGGCCCATGTTTTTGTGGAGGGCTTTCCAGTACTTCACACAGTCCAACGTCTGTATCAACTGGTACTTGTCATAGATCTCATACCACTGTCCCTTTTTCTGGTATAGCAGGAGAAACTGCTCTGGGGAGGACTGGTGATAGAATTCCATGGTCATGCTAGTCTCCATGGCCTGCATCCAGACCTGTGCTTTCATCTGTTCCACATTGCAACTTCCAGCTGCTTCCAGGATCACTGTTTCTGAGACGCTGGTGTTCCGGTGGCTGGTAGGCAGGACAAATTCTATAGGAATGAGTTCCATTGAAGATGAGCTGATGCCAGCACTTTGTGGCTTCATTCTCCTCCTCCTTCCCCTGTTATCTTCTCTCAGAACCACGGGCTCTTGGTCCTCCAAATCCATGCCCTAGGTGAGCTGTAAGCAGAATAAGGCAGAGATTTTAATCACAAAATAGCACTTTTTCCCTTTGCCATATACCTATGAAATACAGCAACCAAATCCTAGGAAATGTTGTACGTGGAAGGCAAAATAGGCCCCTTAAAGGGCAACAAACACATCTCAAGATCAGCCAAACATTCAGTTCAAGGACTATGTCCTATAATCCTCCAAGATGAGAGTAGAAGTTAAAATATTCTGCTTTGAAGGCAGCCCATAAACTCATTTCCCATTTCTCCTTAGGACTTAGACACCCTGTCTAATCTTGTCAGTATGTTGTCTATTTCCAAACCTTCTATACCTCAACTTAGCTATGCAACCTAACTCACTCTTTGCTGAAATTCTTTGTGTGTTTTGGTCATAATCCTTCTGCCACTCTTTTCTGGTGAACAAAACCAGTAAAGAAAAAAAAAAATCACTATAAATCCAAGTAGCAAAAGAACTGGTAAAAAAAAAAAAGCTGGATCTAGCAGATAAATAAACAAATTAAATACTTATGTTGTAGTGGAAAGGGCATTGACTCTGGAGTTGGAAGACCTGGTTCAAATCCCACCTCTGATAGTTAGTACCTGTATGACCTTAGATAAGTCATTTAATATCTTAGGGTGTCAGTTTCTTTTTTTAATGAAGAGTTTAGACTAGATATTCTCTGAGACCCTTCCAACTCCATGTCTTCATATTTCTAAACACTCCAATTATATCCAACTGAAACATCTGTCACATTAGTATATGAACAATCATTTATGAAATATTTCTTTTTTTAAATCTATCAATATTTGGTATTTCATTTTGCTTTGCACAACACAAAAATTAAACAATGATAAACCTGTGCAAAATAACTTTATTTGTGAGCTAATTCACCTAATTAATCTCTGCCACAGTAGAGATATTTTAGGAAAATAAAGAGACCCAACTCAGGTACTCCAGTATCTCCTTTGTTAAGTCTTTCCTGCTCATGCCAGCTGAAAGAAATAACTCCATAAACTTCTTTTAACTTTCCTCTAAGTTATCCTTTGTACTTACATTCTAGTTGGTATTAAAATTTGAGTGTATATTTCTTACCTCCTCCACCTCACCAACAGGGAAGTGACTTGGAGGCAGAGACTGTATTGTATTTTCATCTTTGTGTCTCTAGTAACCACGCCCAGGCTTTGAACATAGAAAGTGCTTAATAAATGTTTGTTGAATTCAATTATTTAATTAGAGATTGTAAACCACTTTGTATTAACAGTGTAGCATGACTAATACTGCCATTAACTATTTAACATCAACACAATGGTGGGCAATTACAAACATTAATTATTGAAATAAAAATTGAAGTATAATTTGTTATTATCCTTAAATGATTAATATTGTCAATTCTACCAAAAGAAATAAGCATGACTTATTATTCCTTGTAGATATAATAAAGTATTTCATCATTACAGGAAAGTGAATTTTGAATATCATGATACCATACCTCATTGCACTGTAAATAATTTTGTTGACTTACAGTTTCTGTTTATATTCCCATAAAGCATACTTCAGGGTTACTTCATTGGAACAAACCCAGATTGTTCTTTTTTACAACTGTGTTTGCAATAAAGAGCCCCCTAGAAATTCATGCATCTTAAATCATTCCCCATTTAGTTCTTTGGCATATCACAGAACAAGCAAAACAGTACAAAACTTGTAGGTTATATCAACACTCACACTGATAAAGAATTTTAAAAAATCCTCTTAACTTTAAACAAGGAAAAAAGAACACCAAATTCTCACTGATTTCTATGCAACAATCAAATAACAAATTGGCTTCCAAAGAAAGCAGGCTGGCCTAAATACTCACAAGTTTTCCTTTGGTCAATCTTCAAAATGATCTGATGTGTTACTGTCAGTTTTGAGGGGATGAAGTTATAAATGCTTTGTGAATGAAAGGATATACTACCTCTCTCGGAGCTCCTCTGCTCCCATTGAAACATCTCTCTTGCCTCCCCCGCTCCCCCCAGACCATGACCTTCCTAACGCACTTGCTAAACTATTGTTGGAACCTTGCAGATGCTTGAAAAAAGAGGACAAAATATATAATGAAACTCAAAGGAAACATTATCTCAAGAACTAGTAATGGTTCTTTCTAAAAATACTCTAGGTGAGGAGTATAAATATTAAATTAAACATACAAAGAACAAGAAACTGAAGGAAATGTTACCTGTCTAAAAAACGCTGCAGCTATGATACTGAAGAGTCACTTGTTTGGTTTGTAAAGCCAGGGCATTTTTTTCTTATTCAACAAATGTCTTCTGTTTTTCTAGGTCTCTTTTCAAATCCAGATGCAGAGGAAGTGCTGCAGTTACCAGGAAGGAAGTTTTGACCAAGTTGATTATACGTATGATTGCTCATTTTAAAAGTGTCAGAAATGTATTTCCTGTCATAACCAACAGAGAGGTAGAAAAAGAGAATGAGAGAGAGAGGGAGGGAAGAAAAGAGGGAAAGTGAGCAAAAAAAGAGATGGAGGGAGAGCAGAGAGAGAGATAAGGAGGGAAAGATGGAGAAAGAGCAAAAAAGAGAAAGAGAGATGGAAGGGGAGAAAGAGAAAACAAAAAGGAGAGAGGGAGGAGATGGAGGGAGGGAAGAAAAAAGGAGGGGGGAGAGAGAGAGAGAGAGAGAGAGAAGGAGGTGTTTGAAATTATTTGTCCTATATATTTTTAACTGTGAAAAATGAATTGATGAATTGGAATTATTTATACCCAAATAGAACTACAAATATATGAACTACAGATACATGCAAATTTCCCAAGCTAGTTGAATTAGAGAAGTCTAATAGTCACCTTTGTAAATGTGATAGCCTAACATCATTAAAATTTTTAAAATGCTGAAGTTCAGCACTGCCTTATTAGATCTGTGAGTTCATTATTCCTACCCTTAATCCTAACTCTGTGTAGAAATTCAAGCCCTTGAGGCAAACATTCACTGGGAATGGTATGGTCCTAAGATACATTTGCAAATGTGCATGGTTGAAGTGGACTGGAGACAGAGGTCATGGGAATTTAGGTTGAGGATGCCAAGATATTTGAAGGAGACACAGGTTGGGGTAGAGAAGACCATAGGCCAGGCCTTCAATTTATTGGGTAAGTTACTGTCATCTATGGCCCAGATACCCACAGATGACAAAGAGGATATGGATGAGAAGAAGTGAACTTTAAAAGGAGAGAGCTGGTCACTGAATGATGGTGGTAGAGGTGGATTCTGAAAATAACAATGAGGAGCAAGGAATGTGCCAACAACTCCTCTTCCTGATTCTATTTATCAGGGCATGTGAGAGGAGTACTAGCCTTGGGAAAAGTCTTAAAAGATAGATAGTCTTTAAGGATCATAGGCTCATAGATTCTAGGGACATGTAGCCTAATCCCCCAATTTTACAGATGAAGAAACTTACATCCAGGGAAGTTAAATGACTTGCCCAAGGTCAGTCAGGGAGTTTGGTGGCAGAGCTGATTTTAAAACCTGGGTCTTCTGAAACAAATCCAATACTTTTCCCAAAATGCCATGCTGAGAAAGCGAGGTTTCAGCAAGCAATGGATAAAGAAAGGAATATGAGAAGAAGCCATCAAAGTTCATAGGATCGTAGATTTAGAATTGGAAAAAAAAATCGTGGAGTTCACTTAAGCAAACACTCTTGCTCTGTAAATGAGGAAATTGCAGCCCGGATCAGTGAGGTGTTTTAGTAAGTGGCGGTGTTGGAATTTGCCTCTAACTCCAAATCCAGTGACCTTTCAGTTATAACAAACAGAGAAAGTTTTTAGAGGATAGAGTGGAGAGAGCAAAGGAAGACAATTACTTGGGGAGAGCTAGAGTTAGTGTGTGGGGGAACAGGACAGGGCATGGCAGCAGCAGCCTGTGTGGGGAGCAGTGAACTGTCTTTCTGGCTGATTTCTGGAATTGCGCTATGATCTCACACTGATTCTGGGGGCCTTTGTGGCGAGTTCCCAGACAAGGGAGGCAGTATGGGCTGGGGAGAGCAGAGTAGCCTGCCTCTACTCTGGTTAGAAGGCTCTCCTGGGGAGCAGTGGGATCCCATGAGACACTGGGAGGCCAGTGGTGGTAGGCTGGAAGAAAGAAACAAAAAAACACAAAGGCAGAATTATGCCCTATTCCCCAAGATGTCAGCATCTGGAACACAATATGGAGTGCTCTGCGCTGGTTCCATTCCATCCTTTACCATAAACACGGATTTGCCTTTCTTTATAATACTTTTATAAACCCACTCTTTGGGAGTGCTAACCTAAGGAAACAATGACAATTAAGGCATACATTTTCTAAGACAAAGTCCAAGTTCTTAGCTATTTAGCATAGCGAAAAATCTCCCTAGTTGTTCTGAGAGGTCAGTTCCAGAAATGTCACAAGTTCAAAGTGAAATCAACCCAATCTGTGACAAAAAAACAGTGTGTGACAGTGATTTTAACAGGGGGTGACAAGTCAGCATGGAAGTTGAATATCAGCTGACAAATAAATAACTTGGTAAACAGTAACCAGGTCATTCATAATTCTAAAACAGAATGACTCTTCATGGAGCATAGGTCTGGAACAATGTGGGTTCTGGGTCCCAAGAGATACACTCAAAGAAAAGACTATCTTACAGCAGTCCTAGGTCTCTAGGTTAACTGCATCACATCATCGTAGCTCATATTTATAGAAGGCTTTTCAGTATAAAAGTGCTTTCCTCATAAAAATCTCATGAGAGAGATAGTTCAAGTATTATTATACCTATTGTACAGATGAGAAAATTGAGATTTGGGGAGTCATTTGCTCACAGTCTAGCATTGAGGTTGTGATTCAAATGCAGGTCTTCTGAATTCAAACACAGTGTTCCTTCCACTACACCACAGTTCTTTATAAGGACTTACATTTACTGTTACTTTTTACAAGCATTCTCTAATTTGGTGTTCCCATTAACTCTGCTAGGGAAAGCTAGTATAAGTATTATTATCCCCATTTTGTATGTAGGGAAACTGAAGCTCCGTGAAGTTAATGACTTACTCATAGCCACATGACCAGTAAATGACTAAGTCTGTATATGAACCTAAGTCTTATAACTCTAATTTATTTATTGCTAATTAATTTATTGCTTTTCCAACCACACAAGGCACTTTTTATATCCAAAACTGGGTGGCGTTTCTCAGAGCGCCTTCTCTTGACAAAAACCCGCCCTAGTAACATATACTCTAGAAAAGGACAGGGAATGAGTATTAATTAAACTTTGTATGTCATCTAGGACAACATTTTCCATACAGTAGATGCTTGATAGATGTTTGAAGAATCAAATCTAATTCAGGAATCAAACTGAATTCTGGGGCCTGAGGAATATAAAGTATTTGACCTGCCATTCATTGGCCAGTCTTCAACTCTTAGCATCAGGGAGGCCCTATGCCTGCTCTCTGTGTAAATCATTGTCCGGGTCCATCCTTTCCATTTCTCTTCTCCCTCTCAGGTCATGGATTTCCTCAGTGGTACCCGTATGAAGCATAGCAAAGTACTGGGACAATCTGTCTCCATCAGTACAGATATTATTTGACACTATGCCTGACCATCAGTCATTCAGAGGCAGTTTATCAACGTCCAGGATCACATGTTTTTGAAGGGTGGGGTCCTTCAGCTCACTCAAAGGTTAGTGTTTGAATTTATGTGCATGTTTGCTGCTGGCAAAGCTTGGGCAGAAGGACAAAAGAGTCGTAAAAGTTTGCCCACACCAATCAGCACTCCAGCTAGGAAGAATATTATTTGGGGAGGGCTAGAGTGAGTGTATGGAGGAACACAGGAAGAGGAAGGAGCTGTGAGCCTAACAAACTTTGCTTCCCCAGATGAATCAATCAGTCAGTAAACATTTATTAAGTGCTTACTATGTGCCATCAGCTAGGTTGTTTGAAAGCTTCCTTCCTTTCCCTAGCATACTGATTTTAAAAGGATAATAGTGAAGAAAAGCTCTCGTATGTCTTCCAAGAGGCCCATTTAAAAATCTGGCTATTCTAGGTATGCTGAAAAAGGAGGCAGGTAACACATTCCTCTGAGAGGCAGTATAGTACAGAGGAAATCATCAATCAATAAATTAATCAATAAACATTTATTAAGTGCCTACTATGTGCCAGGCACTGTGCTAATTTTTAGGGATAGGTAAAAGATAGTCCTTGTCCTTGACAAGCTTGCATTCTGATTGGGGGAGAGAAACAATATGCAAATAAATAAATATAAACAAGCTAAAAAGAAAGGGGACTGACTTTGGCGTCAGCAGACCTCTACTCAAATTCATCCTCTGTCATTTTCTGAGCAAGTCACTTCATCTCCCTGTGTCTCAGTTTCCTCACCTGTAAAATGAAGGTGAATGACTAAATGGTCTCCAAGTTCCTTTCCAGCTCTAAGAGTTGCCCATTTTAATGCCTGATGATACAGGGTGATACGAACAAAACCTACCACAATCAATAGATCTCTGGTAATTCTGTTACCCAGTTTGCAACCATCATCCATTGTTTGGGATTAAAAATACTGTTCTTTTTTCTAAACCCTGGAAGTAGACTCTTTTTTTTTAATGCAATTGGGGTTAAGAGACTTGCCGAGAGTCACACAACTAGTAAGTGTCAAGTGTTTGATCTGAGGCTGGATTTGAACTCAGGTCCTCCTGACTTCAGGGCTGGTGCTCTATCTACTGCACCACCTAGCTGCCTCCCTGAAAGTAGACTGTTATACAGTAAGGGTTCCTCTAAGTGAATTAATAAAATATGTGTATTTCTACCTTAGATAACCAGATTGCAGAGAGAGTCTACCTGCTAGGTACTTTTTCTCTCTAGAATCAACAGAGTACAGTGAGACAAGCACTGGATTTAGAGACCAAAGATCTGCCTTAGAGCTCTGATATTATAAATTGTGTGACCACAGACAAGTGATAGTTTAACTGGGTCTTAAAGGATGGTAGAACTACGATGGCCAGAGAGAAGGGATGAAGGAATTCCACGCAGCTGAAAGTGAGGGGCACAATGTGTGAAAGAAAGTCCAAGGCTCGTTTGAGGGACCATGATTAGCCCAGCTTTGCTGGAGCGGAATGTCTATTTAGTGGGAGGTTAAGATTGAAAAGGTCATTTGGAGTCAGAGGCCTTGAATTCAAGGTTGAAGAGTTTGCATTTTTGTTTTTTTCTGAAGATATAGAGGGTTCACTTAAAGGCCCAGCTTTTGTGTGCTGGTTCAGACTTTGTTCCTTCTAAAACTGGAGGATCCACTTTCCCACATTGCTTCAACTCCAATCACCTCTAAAAGTATCTTCCCTCTACGCCGTGTATTTCCTGTATATACCTGATTATTTACATGTCTCTCCCATTAGAACGGGAGCCTAAAGAAGGCAGTATTTCATTTCATAGGATGCAATGGCTCATTTCTCCCTTAATGCCTTATTTTGGGGGTTGGATCATCATTTCAAAAGTGCTACTGAAATATAAATTATTACATATTGCACTGCAAAAGGAAGGATCTGAGCTGAGTTATAAAGGAAAGGAAATAAAGGGTTATAGGTAAGAGGGAAGACCAGCCAGGACAGTAGGATAATTTACACTGCAGTAGCACTTACTACCTGTGTGACCCTCAGCAAGTCACTTAACTTCCATCTGCCTCAGTTTCCTCATCAGCAAAATGGGAGATAATAATAGTACCTACCTCCCAGGGCTGTTGTCAAGATAAAATGAGCAATGTTTGTGCAGATCTTATGACACTGATGCTGATGCTGATGTTGATTTTTCTCATCCCTGCTCGCTGCTACTGCCTTCTCATTTCAGATCATCTTCAAGTATACATATGTGTGGGTGTGTATCTTATATGTACTTAGTTATTACATGCACTCTGCTTTATTAGAATATGAACTCCTTGGGGGTAGAGCTTGTGTTTTGCTTTTCTTTGCATTACTATCATCATCCAGGCACATAATAAGCTCTTAATACCTGTTTGTTGACTGACTAATTGATTGCTTATTAGTGGTAAAGATATTTAGCCTGGTGTCCAATCTTGGATCCTGGCGTTTTGGAGGATTGCAAAGAGATAGTCAGGGTGGCATACTGGGAATCAGGAAACCTGGGTAGTGGTCCTAGCTCTGCCAATCTTCAGACCTAAGTAACTCCCTTAACCTCTATTTCCTGATCTGCCAAATTTGACAAGGGCAGATGTATGCACCTTACAAAAATATTGTCATGATATTTTCAAAATTATGGGACTTCAGTGAGAAGAACCTTAGGAGTCTGAAGCCAGTTCAAGGTGAACTGCCAGTAGGGCACCCTACTTCATTCTCAATCCTTCAGCTATTGGGATAGTCTAAAGCTCAGTCTCAGTTACTTTGCACTTTCTCAGATTTCCTAGTCCAGCTTAGTTCTTCCAATAAACCTGGAAATCACCCAATGTTAGAACTAGAAGGTGTTTTACAAGCTATCTGATCTAAGCTGCTTTTTTTTTTTATAGATGAGGAACCCAAGACCCAGAGAATGACTGATTGAGGGTAACAGAGACAGCAAATGACAGGGGCAGTATTTGGATACAAGTCTTCAGGTTCCAAAACAAGTACTCTTTCCACTATGGCCCACTGCCCTTTAGGGGAGTGGCTATCAAAGGTTTTTCTGGTTTATAAGCATTTCAGTAACGAACAAGGGTCAATGGACAGTTACAGGCAAATGAATTTTAGGTCACCTCAAGGAAAAACTTCCTAACAATCAGAACTGGGGAAAAGAGAAGATTTTGGGGGAGGAGAGGAAGATAGTGGTTATGTTCAAGTATGTGAAGAAATTTCATGAGGAAGAGCCATTAAACTTATTCTCCAATGGATAGACTTTTCAAAGAGGAAAACAGAGACTTTCTAACAGTTAGAATATAATGCCTCTTGAGGTGATGGGTTTGGGCCTTTTCCTTGGAGGTCTTTGAACAGAAGCTGGATAATTGTTTATCTATGTGTTACACTGAGGGTTCCTTTCAGTTGTGGGATGCTGAAATCCCTTCTGATTCCAAGATCCTGTAAAAAGGAGAGTGGGTTTCTTCGGGTTGGGGTAGCAGATGAGTGAGAGATGGGCGATTTCCTCATCACTACTCATCTTCAAGCAGAAACTTGATGACTACTTGTTATCAAATGGATACATGATTTGGTTAGGGATGTACTAGATGACCTCTGAGGTCCTTTCCACCTCAAAGTCAAAGTAATTAACGTGGCTTGAAAAAGTTGAAACACAGGCTGATATAGTAGTGTTGGATTTAGAGTTAGAAAGATTTGGGTTCAAATCCTTTCCCTTTGACCCTCTGTAACCACAGTAAAGCCACTTAACCCCTCTGAGTCCTAGGCAACTGTGTTGCCTAGACATATTTACTAAATTATAAATCAATTGCAATCTGGAAGAGCAAGTAACAGAACTTGTAAAGTCTTTTGCAAGCCTTAAAGCACCATATAAATATTAGCTTTTAAAAGCAACGAATGGGGTACAGAAAGAGAAAGGGGATGTTTCTAGGGTATTGCTATTCTTGTAACAGTTGTTTTAGTGATGGTTTCCTCATCTGTAAAATAGAAGTAATAACAACCTCTACCTCTAAGGGTTGTGATGGTCAAGTGAGATAATAATCATAAAGTACTTAGCACAATGCCTGGCACATAGTAGGCATTCTATAAATGTTAGCTATGATTATTATTACTATATGCTCTCTATACTATTTCCACTGAGGTCTATGAGAGGAAATATCAGGTCTTTATGGAGGATCCTGTCTTGTCTCATGTGTGTCCCCTTTTCTCCACTCACAGAGCCACCACCCTAGTTTAGGCTCTTATTACCTGGCACCTAGACTATTTCAATAGCTTACTAATTAATTGCCCTGCCTCAAGTCTCTCCCCACTCCAAACCATCTTCCATTCAGCTGCCAAAGTGATTTTTTCTCAAGGGTAGGTCTGACCCTTTCGCTCCATTATCCAATTAAATGGTTACCTATTACCACTAGGATTATACTTTTTCATAATGTATCCCCTTAGTCCCTTTCTATTTTGATTAAACCTTACTCTTCTCCCCTCTCCACAAACTCTGCAATCCAGATTCACTGGTTTATTTGCTTTTCTGGATACATGACTCTCCATCCTTTGTCTCCTAGCCTTCACACTAGCTGTCTCCCATGCCTGAAATGCTTTCCATCCTAACCTCTCAGTTTCCTGGGCTTCCTTCCAGTCTCAGCTCAAATCCCAGCATCTGTGGGAAGCCTTTCTTGGTCTTCTCATCTGCTAATGCCTTCACCTCTGTGATCATCTCTCCTCTACTCTGTATATAACCTGTATGTACCTAGCTGGTTCCCACATTAGAATGTGAGCCTTTTGAAGGTAAGGACTGTTTGTACCCTTCTTTCTACAGAACAAAGTGCCTAGCACAGAGTAAATGATTAATAAGTGCTTTTTGACTGACTGTTTGACCTTGCACTTGATTTATAAGACATGTTCTGACCACCAGAGTTGGAATCAGAGGGTCTGGGTTCCAATCCCAGCATTGCTACTTACTTTTTTGTCTGACCTTGGGCAAGTCAGCTGATATCTCAAGCTTCAACATGTCTAAAGTGCTTTCTAGAGTTAAATCCATGACGCTATTACCAGATCATCTTTAAAGATCCCTTCCAGATTTCAGTCTTATGATTCTGTGTTCCCCATGAGTCTATCATGTCAACTTAACCAGACAATAGTCAGTTGGTCAATAAGCATTTATTAAATGCCTACTGTGTGCCAAGCACTGTGCTAAGTGCTGGGTATACAAAGAAAGGCAAAGACAGTCCCGGCCCTTGAGGAACTCACAATCTAATGGGGGAGACAAGCAAACAAATATGTACAAACAAGCTGTTTACAGGACCAATAGGACGTAATTAACAGAGGAAAGGGATTAGAATTAAGAGGTATTAGGAAAGGTTTTCTATAGAAGGTGCGATTTTAACTGGGATTTAAAGGAAGCCCTGGAAGCCAGGAGTCAGGGGTGAGAAGGGAGAGCATTCCAGGAGTGGGGAACAGCCAGAGAAAATGCTTAGATCCAAGACATGGGATGTCTTGTTCATGGAACAGAAAGAAAGATAGTGTCTCAGGATTGAAAAGTATATGGAGGGAGGAAATCATATACTGTGTAAGAAGACTGGAAAGTCATGAGGAGGGCTCTAGGTCATGAAGGGAAATCCATTCCTCAACCCTAAAAAGGAGATACAACTTCAAGACCAGCCTGGGTTACAGTGGAGAGAGAGCTGGCCTGGAAATCAGAAGATCTGTGTTCAAGTGTGCCTCTTTTATATACTGACTATGCAACCTCGGGCAAGTTATTTAACTTTCAGTGGCTGGGGCAATTATCTAAGACTCACTAGGTTCCTGTGCACGGGGGAAAAAATCCCCAATTAGAGATCCCAATGTAGGTGAAATCACAGGTCCAGTCAAAATTCAAAACAAAACTGTAAAACCATGGAACATCCCTTGCCATTCAATTCACAGCAAATTGCCTCATGGAGTAGAAATAGCTGAAAGAGTACACACACACACACACACACACACACACACATTTATATTTCCTGATTCTGGTTTGGCTGGAATATCAATCTAACAACAGAACCTGATCTATACTATATCCCTAGGCCCATACATTCTGCAAGCTTCACAATTAGAACTAGTTGAAGACTGATAGGAAAGTACATTGCAAGTAAAACCTATATATATAATCCATATATATTTATATATATAAAATATATGTATATCTGCATATACATTCTATAAATGTCTATCTACACATGTATATATCTACATGTATATTCTCTCACCCTCCAATCCTCCACAGGAGTGTGCAGGAATATGAGAAGGCATCCATATATACACAGTGTGTTTCAGAGACAAGCAACTGTCTTCACAGGGTGAGAAAAAGCTTTTTCCCCTAGAAGAGGCTCGATTTCATTCAATGATTAAGTTTTTCTCCTGAACTACCTAAAGGATACGGAGACAAGGTAGAAACAAAAGATGTCCTAATACGATATTATATCCAGAGCCAGCTTTGCTAACACTGGGGAAGGGGAAAGGGGCAGGTGGAATTATAACAGAAACTGCTTCCTCATCTTTTCCATGGGACATTGTTTCCAAACCCCTGACTTCCCGCCCCAGAGAACAAAAGACACCACATCCTGAAAGTCAGGAAACCTAGAGAACTGGACCATTCTTTTTTTTTTCCTTTTCTTTTCTCTTCTTTTTTTTTTTAAGCTCCCATCTGCTCATCTGGGGGCAACAGTCCCTTTCTGTTCAGAAATAGGCGCTCCCCAATTGTCCCAAACTTTTAGCCCCGTCCCTCCTTTCTCTTCAATTTTACTTACGAAGAGATATCAGGCTACTACAGCCCTCCTCCTGCACCCCTTTCCAGGGTAGCAATGCCAGCTGCTGCTACCTCTGCCCCAGTCCTTAGAGTTGCCCAGCAGGCAGCGGACACGGATGCCAATTCGCCTCACCTCTGGAGCTCTGCCAGGTGGGGAAGTCTGTGGCAATATCCCAGTCCCTTGCCCTGCTCCACCCCAACTCCGCCCTACACTTCCTGGGCACTCCTCCTCCAGAATTCCCCTCAGGGCGTTCGTTCGGCCTCTGCTGCCAGTCACCAGCTAGCTCAAGTCTTTGGGGAGCAAATATCTGAACACCCGAAGTTGGCTGGGACTTGTTCTGGGAGCAGACACCTCGAAAATGCATCAGATCGCTTCTACCTGTCTTCTTTCTACCCCGCCCTCTTCTCATTCCCTCTCATTTTCTACGTCCCTGGTAGTACAGTGGAAAGATTTCGAATCCCGGGTTTGCTACTTTAAGACCATGGGCCCTTAACCCCTAAGACCCAATTCCTCATCTTATACTTAAGGTGGTAGAATTGAATGATCTTTTAGTTCCCTTTTGGCTCTGAATCTATGTTTCCTTTGAGCCTGACCAAGAAAGGATCCGTAGCCTTCAGAACTGAAGCGAAGTTAAAAGGAAGAGGCGGGGCCTGAAGACCTTACTTCTTTTAGGTGCTGCAACAAAAAGTGGACCAGTTTTTGGCCAGTTTATACGCTGTCAAGTAGTAGATAGAGCTCTGTGAAGTCAGGAAAACCTGCGTTCAAATTCTGACCTAGACAGTCTTTGACATACATGAACTGAGCAAGCCACTTAACCTCTCAGCCTCAGTTTCCTCATCTGTAAAATGAAAATAAAAAAATAGCACCCATCTCACTAGGGTTGTTGTGAGAATCAAATAACATAACATACATGTAAAACACTTTACAAATTGTAAAGTGCTATTTAGATGTTAGCTATTCAGTCGACTGGTAAGTCAATAAACATTTATTAAGTGCCTACTGTGTGCCAGTCCCTGTGCTAAATGCTGGGGACACAAAGAAAGGCAAAAGATGGTCTCTGCCCTCAGAGAGTTCACAATTTAAAGAAGGAAGACATCAAAATAAACTGAAAGCGAAGGATCCAGGAGGAGCTCTTTACTGCTCACCGTCTACCCTCTCCAATTTGAGGAAGGGAGAGGCCCTGGTAGTCGGGGGTAATGAAGAGATGATATGGTCTGGCAGGATGGAGAGGTTCCAGGAGAGCATGATGAAGACCAAAGGAATGCAGCAGGGTGGGCAATGAAGAAATTCCCTGGGCGTCCTCCTAATTAAGAGGCTTTGGAGTCCCAATCAGCTACATTCTACCTACTGAACCCCAAAGAAAACCAAACACAGCTAGTTCCGTTTAACCACATAGGACTTTGTATTTCCAGAGGATTGAAAACCTCTCCTCTGTTCTCCTCTCCAAGGTAGTAATGCCAGGTGCTGCTACCTCTGCCCCAGTCCTTAGTCACCCTATAAGTTGGGGAGAATGATGCCAGTTCGATTGGTGCCACCTCTGGAGCTCTAACAGGTGGGGAAATCTGCAGCAGCGTCCCAGTCCCTTATTCCAGCTCCACCCTAGCTCCACCCTATGCTTCCTAGGCATTCCTCCCCCAGGGCTCCCAACAGGGTGTTCCTTCAGTCTCTGCCACCAGCCCACTAGAGTCCCTGGGGAGCAAATAATTTCTAGATGAAAACCATAGAGTTTTCCTTTTTGGCCAGAAAAACCTTATTACTGCAACACCTTAGTACTGTAATAACAGCTAGCATACTACAGGCCATAAAGGAATCTCCTTCACTAACAAAACCCAGCCTAGTGTTTTGTGGGATCCATAGCTTTGATCAGTGGTGCATTGTACTTGGGACCTGGGCTCAGATTCAGTCTCCGATAAGAGGTCCGAGTTGGACCATTACTACTTGGACAAGTCACTAAAACTCTCTGGGGAACAATTTCTTCATCTGTAAAACAAGGGGGGTGGTGGCTAAGATAACTTCTGAGACCTGTTCCTGATCTAAATCTATGATTCTATGATTCCATGACTTGGCCACATGAGACATGTCTGCAGATTGGGAAATAGTCTCTTCTGACTTTCTCAGAGTTAGTTTTGCAGTGGTCACAGTGAAACAAGTATTTTTCATCCTGGCCTGCACAAGAATTGCAAGAATTTTCTTTTGAATACAAATAGTTCCTATGTGAGGCCTTTAAAAAGAAAACCTTTCCTTTAGAATTGTGTTTAGAATCCTTTGATTAAAAGTAAGCGCTTTATATTAGTTGGTTAAATTTATTGACTCCTGTTGATGAAATTTTTTGAAAAAAATTATAATAACCCTACCCCCTTTACTATTCTTTTGTTTATTGCTACTCATTTTGTAAAAATTGGTGATAGAGTGGTTTATCAACACATTAATCTCTTGCACAATCTCTGGGCTTTGCTACTTACAGTGTTTTGATTCTAAATGGAGTTGTCAAGTTGGAATGCAGGATCAATAAATGCTGCTTATTATCTAGTTTATCATTAGAGATAGAAGGAATCAAAGAGACCATCTTATCCAACCCTATCATTTTAAAGATAAGGAAACTGAGGCTCGAGTTGATAGACTTACCCAAAGTTAGCTAGTAAGCATCAAACATGGGATTTGAGTCCAGGTTTTGTAAGTCCAGACCTAGTATTCTTTCCATTGTGGGCAACTGTGTTGTGTGTACCACACACTGTTGTGTTACCTAGTATAGCACCATGAGCAAGATGGCATAAGGCAAAGACTACCATAAATGTAGCTACCTAGATTCATTAGGAAGTGATTACTTCCTGCTTCTTGCACCCAGGTCAGGGGATGCTATAGAATTCAATTCTTTCATATTTATATTGAGTGTCTATTATGTGTAAGATACTGTGTTTGGGTAGATGAGCAATGCAAAGATGAATTAGAAATATTTCCTGTTTCTAAGAAATTTGTAATCTGGTATCACAATCTGGCATTCTACTTTGAGAATACAAAGTAGCATATGGAGGCTACCTTACTAGGCAACTAAAGAAAAACATAAAACAAGAGAATTTATAAAATCGCAGTACAAATGATATTGTATGTGTGTCCATGTAAGATATGTTTGTATGAAGTGTCTAAATGTATAGATGGATAGCACAGCAGTGGCGTGAACCAATATCTCTGGAATCTGGTCAACTCCTCTCTAAGGGAGACTGCAGTTTCCATCTTGAGGAAATCTAGAGAAGCTCATTGGCTAGGTATTTTCTTTTTGCCATTGTCTGTCTCCAAGACGGGTATCTGACTAAGATGGTGATGCAGTGGATAGAACACTGGGCTTGGAACCAAGAAGACTCATCTTCATGAGTTCAAATCTTGCCTCAGACACTTACTAGCAATATGACCCTGGGCAAGTCACCTAACCCTGTTTGCCTCAGTTCCCTCATCTATAAAATGAGTAGGAGAAGGAAATGGCAAACCATTCCAGTATCTTTGCCAAGAAAACCCCAAATGGGATTGCAAAGAGTGGGATACAACTGAACGGACTGACTGATCTTCTCCCATCCCCCTTCAAATATCTCTGGTATAGGGATATTACTAGTCAGCTTCAGGACAAAAATTACTTTCTTGGTGCCTAACCCACAGCTTATTACACTTGCTGGCATGGCTCCTTCCTACCAAATTCCTACCAAAAGACCATCTCAAATAATGAGTAAAACCATTTATACAAGCAAACAGCAAAGGTATTTGAGAAGTTCTACAGATTAGAGTACACCAAAGAATATATGAGATGAATGAGCTCTTTTGATGCGAGTGAAATAAAAATCTCAGTTTGAACCAAGAAAGGGAGATTCCATCTCACTCATCTCATTTCCCTACAAGGGGAAATTCTCTGAAGTCTCTAGGGAAACAAACTGGAAATCAGACACCTGTTGAGAAATTGGCTTCACTACATGACTGCAGCTTCCAAAGTCTTTCTTTTCTGAAGAACATCTAGAACCTCCCACGAGATTGGTTTCCTTTGTAGTATGCCTCCCCCCAAAGTAGCTCTGGCATCATTTCTACCCCTAATAGTGGCCCAAATGCTATCTTAAAATAATAGATGAAGTTAAGTTCCACCTAAAAGTAAAGCCAGAGTTCATAAACTAAGCCAAAGGCTAGAAATAGTTACGGGCACCATAACTCCACCACTCCACTGATATTTCATTCTGCATATTCAACAGCAGGTAAAATGGGATCCCAGGCTTGGGTGAAAGCCTGGTTATGCTACCAATTGGTGTTTAACCATAGCATATTGAATTCAACTGCTGAATTGAAATGTAAAGCATTGTAAGGGCCGATAGGGTCTTAGATCTTGAGTTGGAAGAAACCTCTGAAACCACCTAGTCTAAGCTGTTCATTTGAGTCTGTAAATCACAAGAATCTTTGCTTATGATAACTTCAGCCTAGCCATGGGTTGACTTGGCTGGCATAGCCTATAGGCCACTCAGTTTGCATTCCTCCTATTCCCCAACTTCCTCTTTTCCAAGGAGCTATGACTGAGGAAGGCACTTTCCCATATGGCATTTTGTCCCCCAATCCTTCCATGCTTTAAGAAATGATGTGGACAGCACATCTCAACTCTTCCTTAAAAGGAAGCCCCCATAAAAGCCTCTGGGCCTAACATAAAATCCATCTCCTAGATTTTGAATTCCTGATGATTCCTGGTTTCATGATCCCTGGCTTGTCTCTGGTTCTTCTAATTTTTTCTGTTCCCATATTAGTTGGGACATTTGTCAAACATAGACCTAGCTAGACCTTGCTGTTTACTTGTGATTACTAGTTTGGCTTTGACATATTCTCCTCTCTCTCTCTCTCTCTCTCTCTCTCTCTCTCTCTCTCTCCCCCTCTCTCTTCCTCGGATTTCTTGTCTTATATATCAGTGGCCTGGGCCCCAAAGGCTGTCCTTTAACCCCTTCCTTGTTTTTTTTTTCCCACTGAGAAGAATATCATCTGAATCCAAAGATAAGGAATTGTCTTCTTCAGTGGCAGAGAATATTGCTTTCATCTTGCCATCACCCATGTTTATCTTTCCTGGAAATCTCTATGGCCCAGGAACCTTGAAAGTCCTACTCTCATCACTGACCAGTGTTCCTCTGTCTAGACCAATTTGCCTTCAATATAGTCATAGCCAGTTATTAAATCTAGGTCTTCACAGGCTAGTAATTATATGATGGATATTTGAGGACATTGCTCCTCTTTAGCTCAGCTGGAAGTATTTCACATCCTCTTCCTTGAGTTACTTATATTTTTATGTGCCCATAACTATTTCTAGTCTTTGGTTTTGTTTTTGAACTCTGGCTCTACATTTAAGTAAAAATTAACTTCATCTATTATTTTAAGATAGCATTTGGGCCACTATTATCTACTACTTCCAGCAGTCATGTGGCTTCAGGCCCAGATACCACTGTGCCTGCCTCTTGTCATCTCTCTCCAAGGTCTAGGAACAGATTTCTTTCTCTTCCTGTTTCAAAATGCATACTCCTTTCTTGTACTCTTCACTAAGTTCCTCTTTCTGAAGAATGCCTCCATGTTTCAGCTCATTAGTAGAGCTCAGATGATTAAGAATACTAACTTCAATGATTAATCATAAAGTTTTCCTGACTTAGGTTACCAGCTGAACTGACTTCCTTAGCTTCTATTTGATTCTGCATCACTAAGGTGTCTTCCCCAAAGAAAACTCCAATATGGATGCTCAAGATGAACTAGAGGTCCAAAGTCAAGGAGTAAAATTTGACCTTATAGGTATCATTGAGACCTGAAGAAATAAGTCCCATGACTTTAGTATAGCTCTGGAAGGGTGCATCTTGCAGGGTAGGTAAAAGAGACAGGATAGGTAAAAGGTTAGGGTTGGTGTGAAATAGCATGTGTTTATGTGAGAAAATCAAGGAATCATAGGGGAGAAGCGCAGCAGAGAGCATATGAAGAACATGAAGATCAATGGAAGCAAAAACAAAAATGATATTGTTAAAAAATATATTGTTATCAGAGTACACCACAGAATACCTGGAGAGAAAGAGGAAATTGAGAAGGAGTTCAGGAAATAGACTACAGCCTGGCTCAGAGGCATGATGGAAGTTTTCAATTATCTGGTGAATCTTTTGGCTCTCTCTTGCTGCCAAAATCAGAGCAGCTAACAATTTCTTGATTTGTCTTAATAATAATTTCATTTACCATCAAGGAGAAATTCTATGTTGGATCTGATTCTAAACAACAGAGAGGAAAAGGTCATTTGGCTGCAAAATTTAAGGCATTTACTTTATCTTAGAGTATGTGACGGAGAAGTAGACAGATAGGAATAGTTTTTCATGTACCTTAGATTTGGGGAGAGCTGCTTTCAAATGGTCCAGAGGAAGGCTAAGTAGGATCCCATGGACTAAAATTCTATAGCCCATCAGACAGCGAGATCTTAAGAATGACATTCTGATAATGCAAAGAGAAAATTCTCATGAGAAGAAAAAAAAAGGCAGTTGTCTAAGGAGACCTATCTAGAGACAAAAGGAACCCACCAAGTTAAAATTTTTAAAAGGTATTTACAGAAACAGAAAGCAAGGGCAAGTGACAGAGACTGAATACAAAGGTGTGCCATGTCCTGTCATATTAGGAGTGCTAATACTTAGAATGAGCAGAGGTTGGTGAACAAAGCTTAGGATAAGAAAAAGAACAAAAAGTGTTACCCCCATCCCCCTTTTAATTGTACTAGGGAAAAGAAGATGATCAAAGAAGAGAGAGGACTGCCTCCAAGAGAAGATAGGATGATGATGACAGAAGACAGAGAGGAAGCAGAGCTACTTAATTCCTGTTTTGCTTCCATTGTCTCTGCCAAGAAGACAGATCAGTAGACTGGGAAGGTCAGAACAAAAATGGCCAATACAAAGTTCATTAGCCAAGACATATGAGGGAATAGTAAAAGAGTTCCTAGCAGACTTTGATGAGTTCAATTCATCAGATGAATATATTCTTGGATATTAGAAAAAACTAGTGAATGTGATTCCTAAGATTCCATTAGTGATTTCTGAAAGACTGTGAAGAGTAGGACTGGAGGACTAGTGAAGGCATTCAATTAAAAAAAAAAGAAAAGAAAATGTAGTTTTTATGCCATGGGTTGGTGAGCTTGACTTAGACTGGTGGCAAAATTCTAGAATGTATTATCAAATAGATGGTTGATGAACATTTAGAAAGGGAGGAAGTGATCACAAAGAACTAGAGTGACTTCATCAAAAAGAGGTCATTCCAGACTAGCATTATTTACTTTAAAAAAAAGTTATTAAGTTGGTAAATGCAGGGGATGCTTTAGATATAGTTTACATATTTTAGCAAAACACTTGATAAGGTCTTTCATGCCATTCTTAAGTGAAAGATGGAGAGATGTGAACTAGACAATACAATTATGTAAATTTGGAATTTGTTGAATGGCCAGTCACAAAGAATAATCACAAATAGTTTGATTTCAACTTGGAAGGCTATCTCCAATGAAGTGCCCCAGTACTTGCCCCCGTGCCATTTAACTTTTTCTAATCAACAACTTGGATAAAAGGATAGAAGACAGTATATTTATCAAATTTGAAGATGGCATAAAGTTGGGAGAGTTGAGTAATACATTGGATGAAAGTGTCAGGATTCAAAATAAATCATAGAATAATGGCGTACAAAGTGAGGTCTGTGGCATAGGGTGGGGGTCACTATGGACTGGTGCTCAAAGGATGTATGGTTTGATTATAAGGAGTGAATGATCAATCAGAGGGTATGAAGATGGATATGTTGTAGGTAGAGTTTTTTTTCAGGACTAGATAGCCACTGAGGGCCCTTTAAATTCTGAAATTCTGTGAATCTAAGTGATTTCCCAGGTTCTATTATTACAGTTTTACAACATCATGGAATTATAACATCTTAGAGTTGGAAGGAACCTCCTAAACCATCTAGTCCAACTCATTTGTGAATAATGATGATGATGATGATGATGATGACGATGACAACAATGATAATGACAATAATAAAGATAGCTGTGTGTACTATCAGTTAGTCAATACGAATCTATTAAGGACTGATAACCTGCCAGGTGATGTGCTAAATGCTGGAGATACAAAGAAAGGTAAAAATATTATCTCCACTCTCAAGGAGCTCACATTTTAATGGAAACATAAAATTGTGCAAGATATATATAGTATACATGGAAGGTAATCTTAGAGGGAAGACACTAGCAGTGTGTGTGTGTGTGTGTGTGTGTGTGTGTGTGTGTGTGGTGGGGGTAATAGTGGGAAAGTCTCTTGCAGAATATGAGATTTGAGCTAAGTCTTGAAGGAAGCTAGGGAAGCCCAAAGCTGGAAGAGACTGGAAGCAGGGAAGCCAGTTAGGTGACAAATAACTGAGGAATTAAGGGTTCAGGTCCCAAAATATAGCTGTGACAATGAAAAGAAAGAGTCAATATGACTTAAGGACTGACTGGATATGATGAGCAAATGAATGTGAGGGAGGTGGGATATTTTATGAGCTAGACAAAATAATAAAATTCATCTAGAGGAACAAATGGTCCAGAATCTCAAGGAAATGATGAAAAAATAGGAAGCTGAGAATATAAATTTATTTGAGGAGGAATTCTGTAGTTGAAAGATTTTCTGGGCAAATAAGAAAAAGAGTTTGATTGAAATTAGGTTTAGATCAACATCTTACACCATATAACACAACAACCTTGAAACTGGTATGAGAACAAAGAGTAACACCATAAAAAATATGAAGAAAACTAAATCAAGGACTTTTTACAGCTATGATTAAGGTTTGTTTACCGAACAAAAGATGCAGGTGATCATAAGAAATCTACATATAATTTTGATTAGCTTTCATCTGAGAAACATTTGCACAAACAAAATCAATGAAACTAGGATAGGAAGGGAAATCATCGATTGGAGGGAAATCTGTGTATCAAATATCTTTAAAGACATCATATACAAGATAGAGAGCACAGAATGTATAAACCAAGAATAATTTTCCAACGTATAAGTGGTCAAAGGATATGAACAAAAGGTTCTCCAAAAAGGATTGCAAACTATAATTTTAGTAAAGATTTCTTTAAATCACTAAAATAAGAGAAATGCAAATAAAATAGCTTTGAGGAATAATGTAGATCAGTGAGTGGACAAAAATGACAATTGATTAGATTGGTCAATACAACAATATGAGTTGGTCCAGCCATTCTGGAAAAATATTTGAAATTATGCTAAGAATTTGACTCAAATGTTCATACCCTTTGACTCAGAGATGTTATTTCTAGGCATATGCTTTGAAGAGATAAAAGTCAGGAAAAAAAGTTCCTATTTACAACAAAATAATTATAGCAACACTTTTGTGGTAGCAAAGAACAGGAAAAAAGTAGATTCTCAGAAAGAAAACATATTCTTGTAGATGAATATAATGGAATGTTACTTCACTGTAAGAAATTATAAATATGAAGAATTTAAAGAAGCATGAGTAGATTTATATTAACTGATGCAGTGAAGTAAGCAAAACCAGGAAAAACAATATCAATTACAAAATGACCACAATGTAAATGGAAAAAACAAAAATAAAAACAAACCAAAAACCAAAAACCTGAATGCTGTGTAATTAAAATGGTCAAGTTTATCCCTAAAGAAGAAATGAGAAAATTCACCCCCCCCACACACTTTGCAGAGAAATAAAGGACAATAGGTGTGTAATATTGTATATATTATCAGGCTTCATAATTATTTTAGTTTTGCTGAATTGCCCCTCTCCCATTTTCTTGTTTATTCTTTGATAAAAATCATTGACTCTTTAGGGGAGTTTTCCCCTTTCCCACTATTACCCCCCCCCACATTGCTAGTGTCTTCCCTCTAAGGTTACTTTCCATTTATACTGTATATATCTTGCATGTACAATTTTTTTTTCATATTATGCCTCCGTTAAAATGTGAGCTCCTTGATAGTGGAGATAATATTTTTACCTTCCTTTGTATCTCCAGCATTTAGCACATCACCTGGCAGGTTATCAGTTTTAAGGAAGGATATATTAAGATATGAGAGTAAGTACAAAAGAGAGCAGCAAAATTTTTAAAGGTTTTTTTAAGGGCATAGGAGGCAGTAAAGATAACTCCAAAATTTCTAGTTCAGGAGATTGGGAAAATATTGGTACCATTGACAGAAATCTTGAAGTTAAAGGGAAGTAAATTCACAGCAGCATAGATTTAGAGCTGAAAGGTACTTTTTAAGTCATTGACTCCAGTCCCCTTATTTTTCAGATGAGGAAACTGAGATACACAGAGGTTAAGTGACTGGCCCAGGCTCATATGGCCAATGTCTGAAGCAAAATTTGAACTCAGCTCTTCCTAACTTCAAGTCTATCCCTCTGTAAATTATGCTGCTTGAAGATCTGAGGATATGATATACTTAGCATCCCCTATTGTTGTTTAAAAACTATTTCTTAATAGCTTTTAGAGATAGAGATATTTCTTAAACAAGCTTTGCAGCTCACTTCTAAACATGTCACCTTAGCCTTCAGATTTTGCTTCCACAGGATGATAGGATATGTCAGACATTTAGTAGTAATGGCTACTAGTTTAGTTATTTGAGGAATGAATAACTTAAAAGGGAAGAGAAAGAAAACATGTACTCTGGATAGTTGAGTCATTGACAAAAGATAAGCTGTTTATTTATAAGCACACAGCAATGTGAAATAAATACCACATGAATAATGTCACAATAGGGGATTTCAACAACATAACATATTCTGGGAGTTTTATGAAAAGCAGGCCATGCAATAAATCTTTGCTTTGTCTTGCCTTGCTGACAATTTCATCTTGGCGGATAGAGGAAATAACAAGCGGAACTGCTATTCTGGTCCTAATTCCTACTAGCAAGGAGGAGCTGGTTTGTGAAGCAGAAGTGACGGGAACCCGGGAAAAAGTGATCACGTTATCTTTGAGTTGGTAATAGCTTTGGAAGGGAAGTTGAGGCACACTCAGATATACAACTGACTTTAAAAAGGCTCTTCCAAAAGGTCTGGAGAAGTAATAGGCATGATCCCTTGTCCAGAGACTATGAAAAGGAAGATGGCTTAAGAGGAAGAGGTAATGAGCATGTATGTAAAAAAGGCACAGCCAAAAGGTAGAAAGAAGGGCACGCAGTCAAGAAAAAAAAGAAAAGTATGACACAGATCTACAAAAATATTGGGATAAGGCTGAAAGTCTAGACTGCACTGTGGATTGAGAAAAGCAATAAGAACAATAAAGATGGATTTTAAAGATACGTTCATAGCAAAAAAAAAAATAAGGAGGGAATAGACCTATTATTTGAAATGATGATATCATGTTAACTAACAGCTTTGCAGAGAAGATACAGAGGTATTCACTTTTTGGTTTGTTTACATTCTCTCTATCAAGCAGAATGATCTTCATGCCAGAAAGACAAAACAAACTGATTTCCCATGATATGATATGATAAGGTAGCAAGAAACCACATAGTTGTTATGACTTTAAGCCTCCAGACCCAGATGAATTGCATCCCAGGACAATGAAAAAAAAAGATGCATGTGTGATCAGTGAATTTCAATCAGCCATCTTTGAGGCAATGTAGAAAATTGAAGAGGTGTTGAAAGAATTGAGATGATCAAATGTCATCCAAGTTCTCAAAAGACTGAAAAAGTAGATTCTAAAAGTTATGAGCCAATAACCTTGTTGTTGATAATGTGGCAAAATGTATTATTAAATAGTCAGGAAGACATTATTAGGAGCCAGCATGGGTTCACTAAATACATTAATCATGACAAATGAATCTCATTTCCTTTTCAAACAAAGTTGCTAGGCTAATATATCAAGGAAATTCTCATTGTGCAGATGGTTTTCAGAAGACATTTGACAAGGTCTACCATGACACCCTGTGGACAAGATGGAGAAATATAGACTAGATGATAACACAGTTAGGTGGATTTACAGTTGTTTGAATGACCAAAGGCCCCAAAAGTGTTAACAGTGGGTCAATGTCAACATAACAGGAATTCTCTAGTCTTATGTTCCTTGAATCATAGGATTTAAAGCAGGACAGAGGTCCTTTTGGCAGAATGATGAAACCTCTAGATCCCTTCTCAGAATGGTGTTTTTTAAATGCATAGCATAAAATACATAGAATTACAAAGGAAACCAATTTTACTGAAGTACAGTTTATAAAAAGGAAGACTGTGACCTAACAGCGTGTCTAATAACCACAATATTTTCAAAGAAGCAATGAGCATAAATGATATTTTGAAATATCTTCAACAACTGTAGTGATATAAAAATATCTGTGATTTCAATTGATTACAAAGTCACACATACCTCTAATACCAGTTGTTTGTTCTTTATTTTGAAGACGACCAATGACATCATAGGGTGATGTCTGACTCTTATGTGACTTGGATTTAAGTGAGGCAGAGTTGTACAAAGTTGTCAGCCTCACTCTTTCTTCCAGAGTCATCAAAGTGTAATGGCAAGAAAAGAGTCAGGATGACTGGTCAGGGCCCAGGATGCCAAAGTTAATGCAGCATACCATCACAGTGCCACATGCATCACTGGATTTTTACTTACCACTTGTACTCCTGTCTCTTAGGAAAAAGTTTGCTCTACCACTCACTAATGAAAGAAAACTAGCTGCTGGGATGAATGCAAAAATGGGAGAAAAAAAAACAAAAACAATGTGGTTTTGGTTTCTAAATATACACTAGTGCATAAATAAGCATGTATAAAACATAAGAGATTTAATTTACCTGTAATTGGAAAAACAGAATGACCTCCACAAAACATAGTAAGAACTATTCATACTGTGTGCCCAGAAATAACTAGAGCAGTGTAAGATCATTGTGATTCATGAGGTCATTAAACTGTAACTGAAAATCTAAGTGTCCCCCCAAAAAGCCACACTAAATTAGAAACTAGCCTTTTGATTGCTTCATATCTGTGATTTTTTAAATAGCTTTTTTTTTACAAGGTTTGTGTTTCATACTCAAAGTGTAATCTGTGCTTAACGTTTTGGTGTCTTAGATGTTTGACCAGACTCTAAGTGCTCCACGGAACCTGTGTCAGCCACCTTCATAGCCATTGTAACAAATTGTTCTCATCCATTCATTCCACTGTGGGGGTATTCACATGCTTGGGGTAGATATCCCCCAACTCATTGATGGGTTTGAGACTTGTCAGTTACCGTCAACCCGGTTTAGCCCATCTGCCAAGATGGTTTTTTACCAGGGTGAGGCCATTGTGCTTCCTATGACGTCTTAGAGCCACAGGTGAGAATTGGGCGAAGGTGGACACGAAAAGTGGATGATCAACCCTGAAAAGGGCTCAGTAGCCCTCACACCATAGTGCTAGTCCTCCCTATTTGTTGTCTGTATTTGTACTCAAAGGAAATGTTAAATTTCAGTTAGAGATTAGTGATAATAAGGATGCAATTTTTTCCTATCCCAGTTCCCAGACACCTTGAACCCTATCCTTGGATGCTGTGAAATCTCTCCCAGGAGGAGAAGTCCATATTTAGAGTTGGAGGGACATTAAAGATCCTTTAGTTCCACACTCATTTTACAGATAAGGAAACTGAAGCACTAAAAGGTTAAATGACTTTCTCAATATCATACTCTGTCCTTGGTTCTACCCTATTGAACAGTTTTGTCAATGACTTGAAGTCAGAGATGGCACACTTTTCAAATTTGTGAAAACACGGAAGGCCAGAGTCCACTGCCTGTTAAAGATAAAGATAAAGAAACTGTCAATGTTTGCCACCTTTCCAACCAATGTAGGAGGGGCTAGGAGACTTAGCTTTTGAATACAAGTTGAGCCATGAGAACAGTTATAAAAATATGCACGTGCTCATCAGAGACTTGAGTGTAGCAAAGAGTTTGTGGAAGTTCCATATTTGTTGATATTCCAGTATTGGAACCTTTAATCTAATCCTCAAGCCTTCTTTCCTCCCTTCTCTGACTATTAATTATAGTATGAACCCCTGCTTTTAATATAGTGTCTGCCTTCTACTTCTGTCTCTCATCTCAGTACCTCGTGTCCCTGACCACTAAATCTGGCTTTTTTGTATAACCATTATAAATGCATTTGGCTCCTCCCTCTATGAATGGGCAAATTCCAACTGTGCCCTTTCCTTGCTCCCCAGCCTGACAGGCTTTGTGCGCTGTGTAAGACTCTCAATTTCAGACCATCAGTTTTTTTTTTCTTTAGTCTTGCTTTGGAGAAGATAGGGAGGGGGAGGGGAACTGTTGGGAGGAGCATCTCAAATAGATATTATATTGTACAACAGAACCAGAACCAGCATCCAAAAATACTTTATTGGGCTAGAATGCTGGGCTGACTAGCAAGACTAATTGTAATAAAAAATTAATGTGAGGTTCAGAACTTAGGTTTAAAAATTCAACTGCAAGAATGTCAGAGTGAGAAGATTGGAGAGCCAGTTTCCTTGCAAACCCCACCAAAAATAGCAAAGAGAAACACTAAGGAACAAAAACAGATGCAAAACCACACAAGAAAAGAGAAACCAACCAATATTTTGCAAATGAATAAAGCAAATAGGATGATGTGATTTAAAAGTATGAGAGAGCAACTGAAGTTATCAGAGCAGCTCAAATACCAGACATGATAGAGATAGAAATATAAACCACCTGAAATAATCCAAATTGTCCTCAAATGGATGCAATCTAATGTGAAAGGAATTAGGAATCGGCAATGCTAAAAAAATTGTAACAACCAATAAAATAGTATACTGAAAAAATGAAAAAAATTATAATGACATCAAACAATATTAAAGAATAATAAGAAATGATGAAGCAAGTGATCAATATGGAGAATACAAAAGCAAATTTCAAAAACCCGTAGTGGTACCCAAAAGTAAACTTGCTACAGTTGAAAATGGAATTGCATATAATGTAAAGCAACTGGAAATATAGCCTCAAAAAAATCACTGAGTTACCCAAATGATTGGAAAACATGCAAAACTAAGTGATGAGACCTGAGAATAGATGACCATGAAACAATTTCAGGGTAATTGATATTATGGGTAGGCTTTGCTCAGGCTGGTACCCTATTATTTCAGGTTTGATGGAGGGATGAAATGAGGCACTTGGAGGTTACTGAACAGTTAACAAAAGGTGTACTTAGGGAAGCTAGGTGGCACAGTGGATAGAGTACTGGGCCTGGAGTCAGGAAGACTCATCTTATTGAATTAGAATCTGGCCTTAGACACTTACTAGCTATGTGACACCGGACAAGTCACTTAACCCTGTTTCCCTCAGTTCCTCACCTATAAAATAAGCTAGAGAAGGACATTGCAAACCTCTCCAGTAACACTGCCAAGAAGACCCCAAATGAGCTCAGGAAGAGTTGGACATAACTGAAAAATGACTGAAAAACAACTGAAAAACAACAACAACTTAGCCCTAATCCAGAAAGGCTATTTAACAAGGTTAGAGTAGTACTTAGTTCGAGTAGATACTCTCTACTGCACCTGTTCCTTATCCCCATGGAAACATTTATGGGCAACAGGACAGAATACAGACACTAGCAGGGTCTTGGATCATCCATCAGGTCCGGACGGGCCTGACTTGATATAGTTGAGCCTTTTATGGCCTTAGATCACCAGGAAATCACATCAAAGGCCACCAGGAAGCTTCATCCATGAAGGCATCGTTTGAGCTTCCTACCTCATTCCACCTCTGCTTCCTGGGCCAATTAAATCCCTACTTTACTGTCTTTTAGGGGAAAAAGTTGTCCTAACCCGTTTTAGGAGGAGCTCTGATAAGTATTGGTTCTTTTACAATTGACATCCTAGAGAATTGAAATAAACAAAAGAATATAGACATTCTATTTCAAGATATATTTAAAACAATTTATTGAACTGGTGAAAACAAATAGGAACTTGACAAGAACTTATTCAAGATTTACATATCTAGACACATTAAAGTTAAATTCCAGAATGACAATGATGAAGAAAAAAAACGTTACAAGCTGCCAGAAAAATTGTAGTACTCACTAGTAAACAATATTTAGAATCACAGTGTTTTATCATGGAGGACAAAAAAGGATCATAGAAATCAGATTACAATATTTATGACATTAAAAAGGATGAGCAATGAATCCAGAATTGTTGATCCAACCATACCCAGCATACTCCATGAAACAATCAATCCATCAGCACCTATTTAATAAGTGCCTACTCTATACTAGGCGCTGTGCTAGGTGCTGGGGATTAAAATACAATGAACAAAACAATTCTTACCTACAAGGAGCTTACACTTGAATAGGGGAGATAATAAGTATCCATATAACTATATGTATACAGAATATAGATATTGGAGAAGCAAATAGACTTTGAAAAGATTACAAAAAGGCATAATCACTTCAAGGGAGTCATTGAGCATCATATAAGACTGCTAACCCAAAGATATAAAAAAACAATTACAATACAAAAGTTGCTAACAAAATAAGAAACCCACTCAGAGGTGTTTAAGAGAAAAAGAGGGAAACAAAAATCTCTCCCCCAAACTTCCATCTTTCTACTACAGGTATGACCATCTTTCTAATCACTAAGGTTCACACCCACCACATAATCCTCAATTTTTTATACTTTCTCCATCCTTTCTCCCAAATCTAATCAGTTGTCAAGCCTAGTTCTTGACATCTCTCACATCAGGCCCTTCCTTTCCACTCACTAGTACTGCACCCTTATTCAGGCCCTTATCACCTCTCCTCTGAACTATTACAATAGCTTCTTTTAAAAAAGAAAATTATCATATTTCATTTAAAAATTATTTTGTTTTCAGTTCTGAATTCTCTCCCTTTCCCTTGCTTCTCCCTCTACCTATTGAAAAGGCAAGAAATACGATACCTCTCAGAGATATGAAGTCATGAAAAACTTATTTCCACATTAGTCATGTGGTGACAGAAAAAAAAGCAAAAAAAAAAGTGAAAGAAAATATACTTCAATCTTTACTCAAAGTTTGACAATTCTCTCTCTGGAGGTAGATAACATTTTTCATCATGAGTCCTTTACGAACTGTCATGGATCATTATATTGATCAGAGTAGCTATATCTTTCACAGCTGATTTTCATTATAATATTGCTGTTACTGTGCACAATGTTCTACAAGTTTTGCTCACTTCACTTTACATCAGTTCATGTAAGTTTTCCTAGATTTTCCTGAAACCATTCACTTCATCTTTTCTTTTAGCACATTAGTATTCCAGCACAATCATACACCACAATTGGTTCGGCCATTCCAATTAATGAGCATCCTCTCAGTTTCCAATTCTTTGCCACCACTAAAATAGCTGCTATGAATATTTTTGTACATATGTATCCTTTTCTTTTTCTTTGAGGTACAGACCTAATAGTGATATGGCTGGGTCAAGGGGCACACACAGTTTTATAGCCCTTGGGCATAGTTCCAAATAGTTCTTCAAAGTGACTGGATCAGTTCACAATTCCACCAACAATGCACTGGTGTACCTATTTTACCTCATCCCCGCCAGCATTTGCCATTTTGCTTTTTCTGTCAAGTTAGCCAATCTAATGAGTGTGAAGTGGTACCTCAGAGTTATCTGAGCATTTTTCTAATTATTAGTGATTTAGGGAAGCGCTTCTTAAACTGGGGGTTGCAACCCCATATGGGGTCATGAAAAATTTGGCAACAGTAAAATGTTTCTAAATGCACAACCACTAAAAATTAGTTCAAATTAAATGCATAATGAATCCAAGGTGTTTCTAGTAGTGCTTGCCCGTGTTGAATCGTGCAACTTCACTGCAGCCTTGGTTCTGAACACAAAGCATGTTCACTTTGCACTGTGCATGCCTCAGGCCATGCAACTCCAAAGAATACCACCAAAATGTGAAAAGGGGTCACAAGAGGAAAAAGTTTAAGAAACCTTGATTTAGGGCATTTTTTCTTTTGTTTTTAGATAGCTTTGATTTCTTCTTCTGAAAACTGCCTGATCACATGACTTCATCAATTGGGGAATGGCTGTTATTTTTACAAATTTGGCTCAGTTCTCTATATACTTGAGAAATAAGACTTTTATCAGAGAAACTTACTGTAATTCTCTTCCCATTCCTACTTTCTTTCTAATTTTGACTGCATTGGTTTTCTTTTTGCAAAAATATTTTTTAAATTATGTGATCAAAATTACCCATTTTACCTCCTTTGATCCTCTCTATCTTGTCTTTGGTCATGAACTCTTCCCTTATTCATAGATCTGACAAGAAATTTTTCCCACACTTCCGTAATTTGCTTATGATATGTTTTAGAACAGTCCTCTAGCATAAGAGCATCCTCCTGGGTGGATGTAGGGTTCCTCTATTGATCCTTGCCATCTATGACTGAACCCATAGTATGATACTTCCCCAGTGTAGATGTGGCTGTCAACAGGATTTCTGTTGTCTGGTACTTAGTTTATATTTAAGGAAAGGCCCATGGGTCAGCCATATACATTGGGAGAAATAGCTCCTTAAATAGTTGGGGTGCTGAAAATAATATGTAAAACAATGGGAGTCAGTTTGATGCGAAAGTGTTGTAAGCAATAGGGAAGAGCATACCTACTAATGGAGTTTTAACTCACACAAGGCCAGTATTGCATTGGGGAGCATAGAGACATAGATCCATTTATCATGAAGGTGGATACTCCAGGGGAAGGGGTACTCCAGATGCAGAGGAGGGTGCTCCAGAGAGCTCTTCTGAGAGTGAGGTTCTTATACTATGATTTTGGATAGCTTTCCTGGAGCTGGTCAAATTGTGTATCCAGGTCAGGGCAAAATATTATTTGGGGGCAGGGTCGTTATCAGGGAGAAAAAACCAGCTGGCAGTAGACAAAATATTGCTTGTGGGGTTTGCATATTAGGGAGAAAATAAGCTGGCAGTAGATAAGATAGTACTTGGGGGACACAGTGGCATCAATATCTAAAACATATTACCATCAATATTTTTTTCATGAGTATTTCCTATTAGCTTATAGCCTTCCTTAAGGGAAACTGTCATGATGACCTTGGTTCTAATCTTATAACAATGGTTTCCCTGCATAGATTCTATAAGCTATAGTCTCCCTTAAGGAGAAAATGCTATGGTGGTCTTAAGACCATCAGGCCCAATTTTATAATATGATATCACCTTTGACGCCTAATTCATGTGCCCATTTTGAATTTAACTTGGTATATAGCCTAAGATGTTGGTTTATGTCTACTTTCTGCCAGATTGCTTTCCAATTTTCCAGCAGTTTTTTTTTTTGTCAAATAGTGAGTTCTTGCCTCAATAGCTTAGATATTTGGGTTTATTAAACACTAAGTTACCGAGATCATTTACTTCTGTATACTGTGTGCTTTATCTATTCCATTGATTTATTCCTCTATTTCTTATCCAGCATCAGATTGTTTTGATCATTACCATTTTGTAGTATAGTTTGACATTTGGTACTGCTAGTCTGCTTTCCTTTACTTTTATTTTCATTGATTCCCTTTGATATTCTTGACCTTTTGTTCCTCCCAATGGATTTCATTATTACTTTTCTAGTTCTATAAAATAATTCTTGGTAGTTTGATTGATTTGGCACTGAATAAGTAAAGTAATTTAAGAAGTATTGTCATTTTTATTAAAACGGCTCAGCCTATCCATGATCAATTAATATTTCTCCAATTGTTTACATCTGCCTTTACTTGTATGAAAAGTGTTTTGTAATCATATTCATATAATGCTGGTGTGTGTCTTGTCAGGGAGACTCCCAAGTGTTTTATGCTGTCTAGTTACTTTAAATAGAATTTCTCTGTCTATATCTTCCTGCTAGCTTTTGTTGAGAATATACAGAAATGCTGGTGATTTGTGTGGGTTTATTTTCTCTCCTGCAACTTTGCTAAAGTTGTTAACTGTTTTGATTAGATTTTTAGTTGACTCTAAGGTTCTCTAAGTATACCAATCACATCACCTGTAAAAGTGATAGTTTTATTTCTTCTTTGCCTGTGCTTACTCTTTCATTATAGCTTGGGAAAGGTGCATTTAGTATTTTTGCTTTTCTGCATTTGTTTGTAAGGTTTTTATGTCTTTAATTATGGTCATTTTTTGAAGATGCCATGTACAGCTGAGAAAAAGTGATACACTTTTCCATTCCTCTTCAATACCTAACATATCTAACTTTAAAAAAAAATCTCTTCATCTCCTTAACTTCTTTCTAGTTAATTTTATTAATTAATTAGATTAGTCTAGCTCTGTGAGAGGTAAATTGAGTTTCCCCACTAGTGTAGTTTTATTGTGTATTTCCTCCTGTAATTCATTTAACTTTTCCTTCAAGAATTTGCATGCTATGTCATTTGGTGCATATATGTTCAGCATTGGTATTACTTCATGCGGCTACCAAGCACGAAAAGGAGTGGCACTAATGACATAGGACAGAGTAGAATTCAACTATACACTATTAAAATAAGCAAGGGCATTAAAGTATACTAAATATTTATATATAAAATGATATTCCACCAATCTTAAATATGTCTGCATCTACTAATACTTTGACACTGCCACTCACTGATGAAGGCTATCACCTTACATGTGCATTATTGTAATAGCCTTCTGATTGGTCTCCCTGCCTCAAGTCTTTCCCTATTCCATTCCATGATTAACTCAGCTATTAAAGCCATCTTCCTAAAATGTAGGTTTGACCATGTCACCTTTCTAATTAAATAGACTCTATTGGCTCCCTGACATACAGGATCAAATATAAAATACTCTGACTTTTAAAGCCCTTTATAACCTGGACCCTTCTTACCTTTTCAATCATCTTGCACCTTACTTCTCTCCACATCCCCTCTACAATCCAGTAACATTGGCTTCCTTAGTGTTCCTTGAACAAGGTGTTCCATCTCCTAAGTGAATTTTTCTACTAACTGTCCCTCGAGTCTAGAATTCTCTTTCTTTTCTTCTATGCCTGCCGACTTAGTTTCCTGCAAGTTTCAGTAAAAATTCCACCTTCATCAAGAAGTCTTTCTGGTTACTCTTAATGCTAATACCTTCCCTCCAAAATTATCTCCAAATTTATTCTGGATATTTCTTGTTTGTACACAATTGTATGTAGTCTCCTTCCCTTGATTGTGAGATCCTTGAGAGTAGAGACTTTTTTTGCTTTTGTGTCCTAGTATTTAGCACAATGTCTGTCCCATAGCATGTTACTTAATAAATGCTTGTTGATTTGATTTGAAGAGCTAGAAAGTGGTATCATAACCCATTCAAGAAAGTGGTATTAGAACCCATTCAAGCACCATGCACAGAGAGCTCTGCAGTAAGATTTTTGGCCAAGAAGTAGGATTGACAGGCATGAGATGAGTTTCTCCTTGCTTCTGGACCTATCTGTAAGCCCAGTTCTACCATTTCACTAGTGAGCAAGTAGCAGGGAGTAATGGGTATCCCACACAACCTGGTGGATGAGTAATCCATGTCACCAAATAGTCAGGTGAGAGTAGGATCCAGATCTCTGCCATCATTATTAGAGCTGTGAGTGAGGAAGAGTAGTGATGCACAGAAACAAGTCAGGACCTCCTGTGTCTAGACTAGCTATTTCGATTTACTCCTTGAGAGTCTGATAGCTGTCCTTTGCACAATCGGGAGCTGGGAGTTTTGACTTAAGCACCAGAACTGTTTCTTTCAGCACTGAAAAAGGATGTATTGAGAGTGAAGTTCTGCTCCAGTAAATGGTGGAGTGTGGAGGGAATTAAGGATGGTTTGCATTTCTGAATATACATTTGTCTGCTGTTTATGTTTTCATTACTACACCACCCCCTTAATAATCTAAACCAATTAAAAGTATATTACTATAATGAAGCATTGTGTAGAGATCTTTGAACAAAGACAGTGAAGGGGTAAGGCATAGTGCCTCTAGGATGGGGGAATAAGAAACAAAGAACCTAATTAGGCAATCCAGAAATGCAAGCCTGGATCAACCAAATAAGCACTACCCCCCACAAAATGGTGGAGCTAAGGAGAGAGATGAAACCAACTCTCTGAGAGTCAGAGAGAACTTAGATGGTTGCCCCTGATTCTCTTCTGGTGTTAAATGATATGTATGGCAAGTAGGAATGAGCAATTCATTGATACCAGCACCTAGCCTGTACTGCTGAATAAAGTCTAGCACTGTTCTCAGTTTTCCTTAGTTGTAACAAATATTTTGGCATTAACAAGATATACAAGGAACTTATGCCAGAAATCAAGGAAGAATCAAACAAATCAAAGACTATCTCCTCCTCATAAGAAGGTCAAGAAAATATAGTGAAAGTGTCAATACCTCCCAAACTAACTTAAAGATTTGATGTACTACTAATCAAAGTACCAATAGGTTATATCATAGAATTCTAAAATCCCTTGCATAAGTACAAGATGGGAGAGGCTTGCATGATATCTGTAAGATACTTTTCTCCAACATAACCTTAAACTTAAGAGGCAACATAGCACAATGGAGATTTCTCTAGATTTGGAATCAAACTGGCTTTGAATGCTGGCTCTACAGTTTACTGCAACTGACTTTGGCCAAGACATTTAACATTCCTGGGTCTCAGTTTCCTTAACTGTAAATTAAGAGGTTGGACTAATGACTTCAGGGTCTCTTCTAGCTCAGTGCTATATTCAACACTGAGCAGTAGGAATATGAGTCTGAAATAACTGAGAGATTTTAGAGAAGGAAATACAGACTAGAGTCATCCTCAGAGGTGATACTTGGCATCATTAGAGTAGGGATTACCAAGGCAAAATAAAGGGCTGAGGACACAACTTAGGGAGATACCCACTTGTGATCGGTGAGAGTCAGATGAGAAACCAACAAAAAATATAGAAGAGTGTTCAATAAGATAGGAGAATAATGAACAAGAATGTAACGTCACAAAAACTAAGGGAGGAAAGCATATCAACAGTTAGGTAGCACAGTGGTTAAGTTGCGGTGCCTGGAGTAAGGAAAACCAGGAAGTCAAATCCAGCCTTAGCCCCTTATTAGCTTTGTGACCTTGAGTCAAGTTATTTATTTAGTCTCTGCATGCCTCAGTTTTCTCATCTGTAAAATGGGGATAATAATGAAAATTTCCTCCCATGGCTTTCATGAGGATCAAATGAAATAATATTTAAAAAGTATTTACCACAGTGCCTGGAAGTTAGTAGGCATTATATAAATGCTGGTTGTTGTTATCATTATCATATTAAGGAGGGAATGGTCAATAGGATCCATTACAGCAAAGAGTTCAAGGAGAACTAAAAAAAGCCTTTGAATTTGTCAATGATGAGGTCAGTGGTCATTTTGCAGATATTTCACTATAGTATTTAAGTGTAGAAGATACATGGCAAGGGACTGGGGATTGAGTGGCTGGTGGGAAAGTAGAAATAAGTATAAGCTACTGTTTCTAGAAACTAGAGAGTGAAGAGGACAGATTCTGCAGGGTGATACCCTGAGTAGGCAGCTGTTAAGAACTTTTATTTTAGGAATAAGAAATCTCACAAGTGACCTTGACCTCAATAAAGTAGATAAAATCATCTAGTGAGAATGTGTAAAAAGGAAAAGGGAGCAGAGAACTTGAAGAGTTGTGAGGTTTGGATCAGTCATGTTTATTGGGAGAATATGGCAATAAGTCAATAAATTGAATTAAACATGGGTAGGTTAGATTGTAGATGAAACAAAAAAAAGTATATAGAATACCTCTGTTCCAAACAAGATCAGATATACCCTGGAGATATTAAAAAAAACATTTAACTCAGGCATTTTCCTTTAGAGAGGTATCTCCCTGATCATGAACATAATTTTACATTTTAGGTAGAGGCAGTAAATGTTGGGAACTGTGTATTTGAAGGAAGGAGATGAAGAGGGATACTGAATTCCTGTTATCTCTGGTCTGTAAATTTCCTAGTTTTCATTTTTCCATCTTTTTTTCTACACTAAAGGGATTGAATTGAAAGAAGAGGTTGTTCCTATTAGGGAAGAAGTCTATTGCATCAGGCTGATGGGATGCTGTTATGAAAGGACACAATAGCCACAGAGCAGTTAGTTAATCAGCCTTTATATAAAATGTTTCCGAGATGCCCTAGTAATGTGATGCATGAGCCAAATCTGGCAGTGAGTTTGAAATTATGGATTTAGGGAGGCAGGATAGTTAATGTACAATTACAATGAGACACCTTGTCAGATTCATGAATAACAAAATAAATTCATGATGTCTGGAATCATTAAACATGAATAATCACTGCATGAGATTATGCATCTTTGAGTGCCATTTAGCTTCTCTCTAAATACTATAAAAAGACAAATATTGATTTACAGAATATAATGCATGCAGGATTGGCGTTTAACTTTCCACGTATTATAGCCTGATGCTAGAAAAATGTAAGTAAAGATGGCAGACTACGTCTGTGGGCCACAGACCACACAAAGAAGACATATAGCCCCTCCATAGAGTATCTAATCACCAAAATATCAGAGACCTGCCCCTGTACCACCTTCAGGAGTTAGCAAACACTTTGTGGCATTTGGCATAGAAACTAATTCCCCTTAAGATTCCAACTAGCCCCAGAGGAGATTGTGAAGTCAGTGCATGTGGATTTGGGGCCTCTGGTCTTCCCCTTCCCTTTCCTTCTTTACCATAGGAACTCAATTGTGCCCTCTTCCCTCACTCCCTCATTTAGGGTTCCTGTGACTTCAAGCTCTTTGTTCCTTCCTTCCTATAAATATGATTTTTTTTACCCTTAATTTTAAAAATTGAAGCTTTTCAGTTGCTTTTTTTAAAATATCAAAGTAATTTCCCATTGTATTCTCCCACCACTGCCCATAATTGAATCCTCCCTTGTAACAAACAATGGTTAAACAAAGCCAGCCCAACTCACTAAGCAACCATATCTGATAGCGTATGTGACATTTTGTACTCATAGTTTCCCACCTTTCTCTCCTGACAGCAGAAGTGTATGTTTCATCCTCTTTTCTCTGGATCCAAGATTGTTAATTACAATTAATTTGCATTCACTGCCTTTTAGGGTCAAAATCTATTCTAAAGAATGATTTATTTATACCAACACTGAGGTATGAACAAGAGATGAGGCTTAATGTTTATTTGTACTTTAACAGGGAGCCAGGGAATGGACTTCTGATTATAAAATTTGATTGTATGGTTGGGGGAGCATTTGAGGGACATGAGGGTAAAGATGGGGATAGAAATTTGGGAGATTGCAATTTTACATTACTCAGTAATGCTCAGAGATTTTGGTCAATACTTAACCTTTTAGGAAGGTTAGCTAGGTCATAAAAGAGGCTAATTACTATATTAAAAAAAAACAACATGCAAAATCTTTTGATACCTTCTCCCAGTCATTTTGTAATTTGGATCCTTAGGGGCCAATTTCCTGACCCCCTCAGGTACATTAAACCTGGGCATCTGTTGATACACTTAACCAAGTTTTGAAATTCTCAAGGCAGATTTAAGAGGTAAGATTGCCCACAGGTGCAGAATAATGAATTCCAGGCTGATTCCTTATTTATCAAATTAACAATCAGCCTCTTTCTAGATATGCCTAACACATGCATTAATGAGATAATTAAATATGTATACAGCATTTCACACATTTCCTCTTAAAAACCACTTCCTTTGTGTTGCTTGGCTGGAAATACCAGCAACTGCTAAATTTTCTTACATGAATAATTATTCAATCAAGTTCCTATTCCAAGGTTGTGATGCCTCAGGTCTTAAATAGGATTAGCCTGGCTGGAAAAGGAAGAGAGACATGATATTGATATGAGGGTATAATTTGGGATAAAATTCCACAGCATTGTAGCACAAGGGGAAATTCAATCTAATTTTCACTAATAGGGAGGAAATGGTTACCTGTGTGGATATGATAGGAACCTTGGGTAGGAAGTGACCATTCCCTCCTGGAATTTGTTACAGAGGAGAGAAATCCAAGAATAATTCAATGTGCAACCTAGAGTTTAGGAAAACAATTTTTTTTTTTAGGAAAACAAATTTCAAAGGGTTTAGAGGAATGATAAGTAGGAGCCTAGCAGGGTTGGGATATGCTTAAGAAATTTTGAAGACAATGGGAAATTGTTTCAATGAGGAAGAAAAATGAGATCTATCTTAGGATATAAGTGTGGATGCACATGGAACTCACTAAACAATTTAGATTTTTTTTTTAACAAAAAATTGTAAAGAAAATAGAAGTATAACCTAGACTTCCAATGAAGCCTAGGGCACAAGAGACATGATTTTTAATTGGCGGAGATGATGCTGAAACTATCCTGCGAACCTGCATTAAAGGCAGAGGTAGAACTAGTTTCTTGGGGAAGAGACACGTGGTGCCAGAAACCATTTGAGAGAGATATATGATAAAGAAAAACTTTGGAAGTTGCAGACATGTAGGGGAAGCTGGCTCCTCAATCTGTCCTTGCTTTCCAGCTAACCTTCCTAGAGCCTTCAGAGACTTTCTCTTCCCCTTCTTGGTATGAGCTAAGATCTCATCTGGCTCCCAGCTAAAGAATTCATTCCATCAGGTGTATTTTCGGGCATAGTTCAACCTACAGAGCATCTCCTTTTCTCTTTGATGTGTGCTTGGATATATGGGTTTGTTAAAACTAATATCTAACAGCATTTTTCTTAACATGGGGTAGGCCCAGGAACCTCCTCCTACTTTCTTTCATCAGGGGTTAGCTTTTCCTAAAAGGAAACAAAGCTTCCCCTCCGGTTGCAATTGGCCCGAGTTTCCCTGACACAACTTCCTGGTGTCTTAAAGGCATAAAAAATTCACTAGAGGAATCTAGGCTTTTCAGATTTGGTAGGTGCTTGAGACCATTGAACTGTCATAACTAGATGACCTGCTGACCAGATGTGTTTCTATGAGAAGTCAAGGGAGAATGTGTCTACCAAAACTGATAGGAAAACTAGGCGGTGCAGTGGATAGAGTGCTAAGTCTGAAGTCAGAAAGACCTTAGTTTAAATTCAACTTCAGACACTTAGCTGTGTGACCCTAGGCAAGTCACTTTAAACCTGTTTGCCTCAGTTTCCTTATCTGTAAAATGTGTATCATTAATAGCACCTACCTCACACAGTTGTTGTGAGAATCAAATCAGATAATAAGGCACATAATATTTATGTTAGCAATTATTATAAGTGGCACTGTATCCTTGTCTCATATTTTTACTACATTAGGGCAAAGTAAACTCCCTTTTTGTCAACTTTTCAGTGATTTATGAATCTCAAAAGAGAACACAAACTAAGACAGTGCTGGTGTTAGGCCTGCTTTTGTCACTGAGTTGAATCAATTTTCATTCTTTGTGATGGTCTTTTGCTTAACTAGCATTTCTTGGAAAGGAGTCTGACTATAAGCTTGGAGCAACCAGAGAATCAGCTTTTATCCTGAACCAGACTCATACTTCTGGACCAGCCATAGTTGAGGGAGCAGATAGAGATGACAATAATAATAACAACAGCAATAATAGCTAACATTTATATAGCATTTAACTATATGCCAGGCACTGTGCTAGGTGCTTTACAATTGTTATCACATTTGATCCTCACAACAACCCTGGGAGGTAAGTACCATTATTATGCCCATTTTATAGATGAGGAAGCTAAGGCCAGATTTGAACTCAGGTTTTCCTGACTCCAGGTATTCCAGCCACTATGTCACCTATTGGCTGCTCATTACAGATAATTCTAATTCAATATCACTCTTTGTACAGGTGAAGGAAAGAGCAGGTGCCTGGTCATTGTGCAGTCAGAGATATCTATCCATGCCATGCATAAGATACACATCTACACAATCAGACAGCCTATGTGGACACACATATCTCACATGGGTATGCACATGTCTTAACAGGAGCAAGGCCAGAGAATCTATATAAGAGCTGTAAAAATATGGTCAGAAATGTTGAGACTGGTAAGGGAAGCCAAGAACAATAAGAAAGTTTTGACAATAGAGACAAGGCAAAGCTTTCTCATTTTGCTTCCATTTTTTCCACCAAGGAAAATGACATTTGCACTGGAAATGACAGAACAAAGTGACTAACACATAGCTGATTTTAATAGAAGTAAGGGAATAGCAAGATAGCACCTCACTGACAACTAGATTATTAATTCAAATCACATCCTTAGGTCATAAAAGAACTGGCACATTTGATTACTCTTAGTGATGTTTGAAAGATCATGGCATACCAAAAAAGTATTGAAGAAAGGAAAATGTCCTAATTTTCAAAAAAGGCAAAAGAACGGAGTCTTTAATTACAGACCAGTGGGCTTTACTTTGATTCTGGAAAAACTTCTAGAATGGATGATAAAGAGATGGTTGGCTGACATCTAGAAAAGGAAGCAGTGATTACAGAGATAGCAATGCTGCATCAAGAGCAAGTCATGTGAAACTAACCTTATTTCCCTTTTGACCAAATTATTAGGCTGGCAGATGAGGGTGATGCTGTGGCTATGATTTTATGTTTAATTACATTTTCTTTTTTATTATTATGAATCTGACAAACATTTTAAAAATGAATATTTGCCTATAGAAATAGACAAATACAAAGGACTGACTATGAAACTGTGAATTTCTATTACATACAACTTGGGCTTCTGGTTTAAAGGAAACATTTCCAATTTAACACAGTAGTTCAAACCCTACACATCTTATCTCTTTTCCCTTCAGAACTTTCTTCCTCTCTTTTCTGTGAGTTTTTAAATGATTCATTGACTTCTTTTCTTCCTTTTCATCATTACTATCACTACCACCAAACCGACACAATTTTCTCCACACATCCCTGATTAAAGGCCTCCCTTGTAACAAATAACTAGTCAAGCAAAACAAATCCACATATTTGCTGTCTGAAGATATATCTCATCCTGCATGTCTAGTCCATCACTTTTCTGCCAAAAAGATAAAAAGCACAGTCTTCTAGAGTTATAATTATATTTGGCCATTGAACTGATAAGTTATTAAGTTGTTTTTTTTTTTTTACAGTGTTTTCCTTTACATTGCTGTGGTCACTATATTCCTTATTCTCCTTGTTCTGTTACTTCATTCAGCATCAAGTTAACCCAAATCCTCCCAGGTTTCTCTGAATCTACCCCTTTACTAATTTCTTATAGCTTAATAATCTTTTTTATCTATGTATTTGTGTATTTTTTTATTGTTAACATTCTTTTCTTTTTAAATTTTGAGTTCCAGATGCTCTCCCTACCTCCCAAGCCTCCCTCACCCACTGAGAAGGCAAACAATATATCTATTATACATGTGAAATCATGTAAAACATATTTTCATATTAGCTATATCACAAAAAAGCAAAAAAGATGAGAAAATTATACTTCAATTAGCACTCTGAGTTCATCAGTTCTCTCATTGGAAGTGAATAGCATTTTTTATCATGAGTCCTTTGAATTGTCTCGGATCACTGTATTGATCAGAGTAGCTAAGTCTTTTACAGTTGATCATCCTTACAACATTGCTATTACTGTGCACAGTGATCTCCCAGTTCTTCTCACTTCACTTTGTATCAATTCACATAGGTCTTGCCATGTTTTTTTTTCTGAAATCACCCCCTCATCATTTCTTGTAGCACAATAGTACTCCATCACAATCATATGTCACAACTTGTTCAGCCATTCCCCAATTGATGGGCATCCCCTTGATTTCCAATTCTTGGCCACCACAAAAAGAGCTGCTACAAATATTTTTGTGCATATAGATTCTTTTCCTTTTTCTTCAATCTCTTTGGGATACAGACCTAGTAGTCATGTTGCTGGATCAAAGGGTATATACAGTTTTACAGACTTTGCGCATAGCTCCAAATTGTTTTCCAGAATGGTTGGACCAGTTTACTACTTCTCCAACAATTCATTAATGTACCTATTTTCCCTTATGCCATCCAGCATTTGTCATTTCTGAGGTGTGAAGTGGTACCTCAGAATTGTTTTGATTTGTATTTCATTGTTTAATAGTGATTTAGAACATTTTTATATGGCTATAGATAGCTTTGATTTCTTCTTCTGAAAATTGACTGTTTATATCCTTTGACCATTTATCAATTGTGGAATGGCTCTTATTTTTATAAATTTGATTCAGTTCCCTATATATTTGAGAAATGAGGCCTTTATAAGAGAAACTTGCTGTAATTTTTTTCTATTACTTCATTGTCTATGATACTTTTTAGCATGATGTAGTTTCCTTGGCTATCTCTTTCAATTGGGTCTATTTCTGTTTTTGCTTTGTCTGAGATCATGATTGCCACCTCTGCCCTCTTCACTTCAGCCAAAGCATAATAGACTCTGCTCCTGCTCTTCATTTCCATGTGTGTCTTTCTGTCCCAAGTGTGTCTCTTGTATATAATATATTGTTGGATTCTGGTTTCTAATCCATCCTGCTATCCACTTCTGTTCTATTGGATATGTGTTCTATGGGTTAGCTCATCCCATTTATAAGAGTTATGATCAGTAACTGTACATTTCCCTTCATCCCATTTTCCTTTGTTTATCCTTCTTTCTCTTTTTATCCTGTCCTTCCTCAAAAGTCTGTCTTGCTTCCAATCACTGCCTCTCCCAATCTACCCTCTGCTTTATCATCCTTCCCATATCTCTTATCCCCTTCCCCTCCTATCTCCCTATTGTGTAAGATAGATTTCTCTACCCAACTAAGTGTCTATACATATACATACATACACATACACACACACACACACACACACACACATACACACACACACACACACACACATATATATACTTGTCTCTTTGAGGCAATTCCAATGAGAGTAAAGTTCAAGCATTTTTTACCCACCCCCCACTTTCCCCTCCACTATAAAAGCTTTTCCTTGTGTACTTTCTTTTTGTGAGAAAATTTGCCCTATTCTACACCTCCTCCCTTCTCCCAGTGCATTCTTCTTTCTCACCCCTATATTCTTTTTTTTGGAGATCATCCCAACGTAATCAACTCGGGCCCATGTTCACTGTCTGTTCAGACTCCTAATTGCCCTAATAATGTTCTTAGATGTTCTTAGATGTATTATCTTCCCATATAGGAATCTAAACCATTTAACTCTATTGAGTCCCTTAAGATTACTCTTTCATGTTTATCTTTTCATGATTCTTTTTGAGTCTTCTGTTTGAATGTCAAATTTTCTATTTGGCTCTGGTCTTTTCATTAGGAATGCTTGGAAGTCCTCTGTTTCACTAAATAGCCATTTTCTCCTGAAGGATTATGCTCAGTTTTGCTGGGTAGGTTATTCATGGTTGTAATCCTAGCTCCTTTGACTTCTAGAATATCATATTCCAAGCCCTCTGCTCCTTTTAACATGGAAGCTGCAAAATCTTGTGTGACCCTGACTGTGGCTCATGATACTTGAATTGTTTCCTTCTGGCCACTTGAAATATTTTCTTCTTGACCTGGGAGCTCTGAAATATAATATTCCTGGGACTTTTCATTTTGTGATCTCTTTCAGGAGGTCATTGATGGATTCTTTCAATTTCTATTTTACCCACTGGATCCAAGATAATGGGGTTAATTTCCTTTATAATTTTTTGAAATATGATGTCTAGACTCTTTTTTTTATCATGGCTTTCAGATAGTCCAATAGTTCTTAAATTAGCTCTCCATGATCTATTTTCTAGGTCATTTGTTTTTCTCTGATGAGATATTTCACATTTTCTTCTATTTTTCTTTCGTTCTTTTGACCTTGTTTTATTGTTTCTTGATGTCTCACGGAATCATTAGCTTCCACTTGCCCAATTCTCATTTTTAAGGAATAATTTTCTTCAGTGAGATTTTGTATGTTTTTCCCATTTGGCTAATTTTGCTTTTAAAGGAGTTCTTTTCTTCAGTGAATTTTTGTGCCTCTTTTACCATCAGACCAATTTTGTTTTTTAAGGTGGTATTTCCTTCCTTGGTTTTTTTTTATTTTGCCTCTTTTGCTAAGACATTCTCTTTTCATAATTTTCTTGTATCACTATTACTTCCTTTCCTAATTTATACTCCACTACTTTTATCTCTTTCCTTAACTCTTTTATGAATTCTTGTTGGCCAATTTTCAGTTAGCAATTTTCTTTGATTCTTTGCTTGTAGCTCTTTTCACATTGTTGTCTTCTGAACTGATGTCTTCATCTTCCTTGCCACCATAGTAGCTTTTTATGGTCAAGTTCTTTTTACATTGTTTACTCATTTTTTTCCTAGCTATTTCTTGACTTTGAACTTTATGTTAAAATTGGGCTTTGCTCACTTGGGGATGGGAAGGCATTGTTCAGGCTTTTTTTGTGCAATTTTCAGAGCTAGTTTTGGGGGTCTACAAGTTTTTGGTACTTCCAAGATGGTGTTATCCTGGGAAAGGTGTGGTTATTGCTTTCGTGGTCTGCACTCTGGTCTTTACACAGGAAGGACCCCTGCTCCTCTGCAGGTGCTCCTCTCTGCCCTGGAACTGTGGCTAGGGCCCTGCTCCCATACTACTGATCACAAGTACTTCTCTGAATCCTTAAACTGTGACCCAGAACTGCTTATGGGCAATAGGGTTGCCAATCAGTGACAGCCTGCACCTAGTACCAGCAAAGGGTCTCCTACAATCTCTTTTTGACCAGTTGTCTCACCCTGTCCCCCTACTGTCTCTGGTCTGAGAGCTCCCAAAGCTGCTGCTGCTGCTGCTACTGCTACTGCTACTGTCCTGACTGCCTCCAAGATTGGTGCTCCTGCCTTACTCCAGGCCTGTGCCCATCCCAGTGTCACAGAACTCCCCTATGAACCTCCTAAGTTGTCTTAGCCTGGAAAAAAAGTCTTCCTCTGAAATTGTGTTGTCTCCACTATGCCAAAATTTGATTTGAGGTGTTATTTTAAAGTTGCTTGGGAGGAAATTTTGGGAGAGTTCAACTGGGTCCTTGTCTGTATTCTGATGACTTGACTCCATTTCTCCCCCTTAATAATTTTAATCCATTTATATAATTGGTTTAACCAATTCCCATATGATGTGTAATCCTTCAGTTTCTACTTCTTTGCTTCCACAGAAAGTGCTAAGAATATTTTGCATGTATGCATTTTTTCTTTTTGATCTCTTTGGGGCATACGCCTAGCAGTGATATTACTAAGTCAAAGAGCAAACACAGTTTAGTGACTTTTTTGGTATAATTACAAATTATTTTATGGATTGGTTGGATCACTTCACAGCTCCAACTATAGGGCATAAGCTTGCCTGTCTTCCCACAGCTGCTGTAACAATTCTTATTTTCCTTTTTTGTCATCTTTGCCAATCTAATGAGTGTGAGGCAGGACCTTGGGTTTTTTTTTAATTTGCATTTTCTCTTATTACTGCTTTACAGCATGTTTATATGGTTGTTAACAGCTACCTTTTCTTTTGAGAATATGTTTATTCTTATAATTTGATTATTTGTCTATTTGTGAATGTCTCTTGTTCGCTTATGTTTGTATCAGTTCCTTATAAATCTTGGATATCAGAACTTCATTAAAGAAACTAGCTGCTAAGCTGTTTTCCAAGTTAACTGTTTCCTCTTAGATGAGAACTATTTAGTTTTTATGTAAACTTTTTTCTATTTTATCTCTTGTAATCTTTTCTATCCTTTGATTGCTCAAGAACTCTTTGCCTATTCATGCAAGTGAACAATATCACTCTCTGCCTCTCTGATTTGTTTACAATGTGATTTTAAAAAATCTAGGTCACAAATTCATTTGGAGCTTTTTGTGGTATATAGTGTAGGATATTGACCTAAACCTAATGTCTCTCAGCTTGTTTTACACTTTCCCCAGCAGTCATTTTCTAATAATAAATATTCATCCCACTAGCTAGTCTTTGGGTTTATCAAACATTATGGTACTATGTTCAATTGTTTCTAGGTTCCGTGTACCTAATTTGTTCCATTGATCAGCTTTTCTATCATCTAACCAATACTAAATAGTTTTGAGTACTACTGCTGTTTAGTACAGTTTGAGATCTGGTACTACCAGGGTCCCCCCTTCTTTCCTGCTTTTTTTCATTATTTCAATAGAGATTCTTGACCTTTTGTTAATAAAGAAAAAAATTAATTCTGTAAAGTAACTCTTTAGTAGTTTGATTGGCCAGACATTAATTCTGCAAATTAATTTATGTAGTATTGCCATTTTATAATATTGACATCACCCACACATGGACAACAAATATCTCTACAATTACTTAGACCTGTCTGTATTTTGGTAAAGAAAATGGTAGTTGAATTCATCTTGTGTTTATGTCTGTAGATGGACTCAAAGACATTCTATATGTTCTGCAATTATTTTGAATGGAATTTCTTTTTCCATATTCTGGATTTAATGGTAATATTCAGAAAGGCTAATGATTTTGGTGTCCTTATTTTATAGTCTGCTACTTTAGTTACTAATTGTTTTAATTTTTATCTGACTCTCTAGTGTTCTCTGTACAGGATGAGTGACAGCAGGAAGTTGAAGATCTACCAAAGTTGTGAGCCTGTGTGACTGGAAGCATGGTGGTGACCTCAAAAGTAATAGGAAGTTCAACAGAAGGGAAAATTTGGGGGAAAAGATGAGTTCTGTTATCAACATGCAGAGCTGGGTCATCGAGTTTGAGATGTCCAAAAGACAGTTGATGATATGGAACTCAGAGTTCAGAGCAGAAACCAGGGCTGGATATGTAAATCAAATCAACAAACATGACTTTGTTGACTATGTAGATCTGAGAATAATTCTACAACAGTAATAGGACAATATGTCAAGGACCTATGATTTCATTGTTGTGAGAATTTGTCCTACCAATGAAGATCACAATTCCATTTGTAACTTATTCAATTTAATTCAAGAAATCTATGCTAAGTGTCTACTATATGCCATGTACTAGATGAGTGGAGTATAAAGATGAAGCAAGACATAGACCTTGCCCTCAAGGGGTTCAAAATGTAATAGGGAGAATGAAGCAGTACATAGAGAGATAGCTGTAATATAAGTGGAAAGGAGAAGTTTAAAGAAAAGAGTGTGAGAGATTTAAGGAAAGAGTGATCACTTCTAGCAGGAAGGGGATCAAGAAAGGCTGGAGATGTTGGAGAGACCTCTCTAAGAATGAGAATGGATTTATATGAACTTATGGAGGTGGAAAAAGGAAGAACAGTCTAGTTTCGCAATAATGTTAACGTCAGTGGGAGACAGACTATTGGGGGCCTTAAATGCCAGGCTAAGGAGTTTCTGTTTTATTCAGTAAGCAAGGGAAAGTCATTGGATATTTTTGAGCTAAAAAGTAAAGTGATCAGATCTATGCATTAATAAGATATTCTGACAGTCACATGAAGAATATATTGAAGAAGAGACACTAACAGTATAGAAACTAGTTAGATAAAGACAGTGTTTGTGGGGGAGGAATGCAAGAGATTTTTCTGCAGAGAGCTGACAGGATTTGGCACCTGATTGAGAGTGAAAGGGAAGAGTCAAAGATGATGTGAAACCTATACTATTTATATCTAGGAAAACAGATGGAATGCCCATCTAATTTGCAGGTGACGTGAAACCGGGAGGGATAGTTAATGTACTAGATGACAGAATTGGACTCCAGAAAGATCTTGAGAGGCTGAAAGAATGTGGGGATTTTAATAAAATGAAATTTACAGCAATGAGGTTCCTTCCATCTCTAAATATGTGATCCTGGCAAAGGGTAAATCAACTACATGGGATGTAGGAGGGTTGGTTGAAAAACAGTACCACTGAAAGGGCACCTGGGGCTTGTAGTGGACTGCAAACTCAATGTGAGTCAAAAAAAAACTTATTTGATCTTTTTTTTTTTAAGGGACATGTGATTTTATTAGTATAGAGGGCTTCCAGTGAGAAGCTTCTTCTAATAATCCACATTGGCTCTTACTCTGCAACATATAATCATAGAGAGTTGCCTGAAGGCACTGAGAGGTTATAATGATTTGCCCAACATCGCACAGCCAGTATGAATCAGAAACAAGATTTGAACCCAAGTCTTCAAGGCCAACTCTGTAGACACTATGCTATACTACCTCTCAATGTAAGCTTATGATGCATTAATAGAAGGCACTTTAACTTCTTAAGCCCCAGTCCCTTCATCCAGTGGAGTTTAAGCTCCTTGAGGGCAGGGACAGTTTTATTTATGTCTTTATAATATCAGCCCATAGTACATACTTAATAGTAGGCTTGTTGAACTGTATTGAATCTTCAAAATGGGGATAATAATATGTGTATTATCTCTCTACCTCCTTCCCACCTTAACCTTGGTCCTCACCCTGGGAAACCATCCTTATTTCTAATATGTTAATTTTTACCTTATGCTTCTGGAGTCAGGCCTTTATCTCAATTCCCAGCCACCAGCTCCAAACCATGCTGTAATTTCCCATACTCCTTTTTGTGCTGTCTTCCCCAATTAGAATGTAAGCTCCCTGAGGATAGGGACTAGCTTCTTTCCTTGTATTTGTATCCCTAGAATTTATCTCAGTGCCTTAAACACAATAAGTACTTACTAAATTCTTGCTCTATCTACTTACCTCATGGGTGTATTGTGAGGAAAGGATTTTGTTTATGAAATATTACAAAAAATATTAAATAGAAATAAATATATTATCATATTAAATTATAAAATATTTAAATAATTGTTTTATTTTAGTATTTTGTTTATTATTAAATTTTTACATATATTAAATTATTAGAAACATTGGATTATTAAAATATTAGATTATTAAAAATAAATTGTGGGGGGCAGTGCCAAGCTGTCAGAGTAAAAGCAGTGACTTGTTTGAGTTCTCCCTTAACCCCCTCCAAATACCTTAAAAATGGCTCTAAACAAATTCTAAAGCAGCAGAACCCAAAAAATGACAGAGTGAAACAAATTTCCAGGCCAAGACATCTTGGATGGTTGATTGGAAAGGTCTATCATGTCAGGCTGGGAGATGAACCCAGTTCAGGGTGGGTGCGCAGCAAAACAGGCCTCAGCGAACCTGGAGCAGCCCTCAGAGGACTGAATCATGGGCAGTTGTGGTTCTTTCCAGACTTCTGAACTCATGAACGCCAAAGACAACTTAGGAGGTCACTAGGAAAAGTCCGTGACTGTGGCGAGAGAGAAGCTTGGTCCTAGTCACAGTTCCAGTGTGCGGCCCCAAGGCTCTGGCTGCTTCTGGAGCTTCCGGCCTCAGACTAAAGGGGAATCAAGTGGCTGATCAGATGGAGATTGCAGGGATCTCTTTGCTGGCACTGAGGCAGGATGCTCTTGCTTTGCCCATGCTTGGATCTGGGTCACAGTTCTAGGTGGTGGTCCTGGGGTGAGAAGGAGTGCTGGTGTGGTGGAGCTTGTAGTGGTGGTGGAAAGGAAATCCTCTTCACAGTTCCAAGACAGAAAAGAGTGCTTGTGGTCACTCATAGACCAGAGCACAGGCCAGGAAGGAGTAAACACCTTGCCCTTATCATACCACCTTGGAAAAACTGAAAATTTACAGGTCCCTAGAAGTATCTCTGAAAACAGCTGCACAAAACCCCCAAAGCCTGAGACAGTAGGAAACACTGGAAGCAGGCCCCTACCTTAACAAAGAGTTTATAACTCAAGTAATTGGCTGGGATTATGAGCAAACCTCACAAAAAAGTCAGACAATAGAATTTTACTTCGGTGACAAAGAAGATCAAAACATATAACCAAAAGAAGACAACAAAATCAAAGCTCCTACAGTCAAAGCCTCCAAGAAAAATATGAATCAGTCCCAGGCCTCAGAGGAGCTCAATAAGGATTTTGAGAAGCAAGTAAAAGAAGTAGAGGAAAAACTGGGAAGAGAAATGAGATTGAGGCAAGAAAATCATGAAAAATAAGTCAACAGCTTGCTAAAGGAGACCCAAAAATTACTGAAGAAAATAACACCTTAAAAAAATAGCCTAACTCAAATGGCAGAAGAGGTCCAAAAAAGCCGATGAAGAGAAGAATTCCTTAAAAAGCAGAATTGGCCAAATGGAAAAGTAAGTCCAAAAGCTTACTGAAGAAAATACTTCCTTAAAAGTTAGAATGGAACAATTGGAAGCAAGTGACTTTATGAAAAATCAAGCCACTGTAAAATAAAACCAAAAGAATGAAAAAATAGAAAACAATGTGAAATATCTCATTGGAAAAACAACTGACCTGGAAAATAGATCCAGGAGAGAGAGAATTTAAAAATTATTGGACTATCACAAAGCCATGATCAAAAAAAGGGCCTAGATATCATCTTTCAAGAAATTATCAAGGAAAAAAAATTGTGTTAGATATATTATTAACATATATTATAAGAGTATAATCTGTTCTTTCTCTCAAAGTGAAGTATTGCTCTCTTTATCTGGAGATAGGTGTAACTCTATTTTCATAAATATTTATTTCCATTAAATCCGATTACTACTGGCAATGGCTGTAGCTCCTTAACAATCTTAGTTAAAGAGAGAACATCCCTTATGCAAAGCATAGATAGAAATGAGACAAAACTTTTGAATATGATTTACATTGCTTTCTGACAGTGAGATAGCATGAGGGCAGGCACATTTTCATCTATGTCCTTGTGTTTAGCATAGAACCTAGAAAAGAGTAGGCTGTAGATGTTGGTTGATTTGCATACTAAATCCATTAAAATCATGCTGACATTTTTCATGGATTCTTTTCTTCTGACAATACATCTCAGGAGCTCTCTAATCTGTAGAGATGTGTGTGAGTGTATTATTTTGGTCAGCCAGTAGGGCCATAACTAGGAATTTTGTCATGTCAAATCAGCAAATATTTATTAAGTACCTACTAACTGCCAGGAATTATGCTAAAATTTTTCAAAAGCGACAAAGTAATATATATGCTTTTTTATTAATGTATTAAATAACATAATACATTTAAATATGTATTACATTACCTTATTTGTATTATATTACCTTTATTACATTTTATTACATTACCTTTAATTTACATTAAATATGTAAATACATTAAATATGTATAAGCAAGTTAAAGTTAAATTTTATTTTTAAAGACATATCACTGCAAAGGCTGTTATTGCCTAGATTCATAATTGAAGGAAATGCTAAATTTCAGTTTGAGGTTGGTGAAAATAAAAATATATAGATATATCTATATCTATATCTATATCTATATCTATATTTATAAATATAAAATACATTTTTCCAAACCAAGTTCACACAATCCCTGAAATCTGTTCTCTAGTTCCTTGGCAGTTTATTAACCCCAGGTTAAGAACTCCTAGTATAGAGTATGTGTCCCAGAATTTCTCACATTGAAATAGATTTTGTATTCAAAATGGCTTCGTGGACTAATAATATAATATGCCATACCAAAGATGGGTTTGGAGGAGGGTATTTTTAAGGCTATGGTCATAATTTTATAGATGTACATATTGGACTTATGAAGCATCAGGCAGTGTGATAAACCTAGAGAATACAAAGAAAAGCAAAAAAAAAAACCAGTCTTTACTCTTAAGGAGCTCACAGTCTAATGGGAGACAACATATAAAGAGTTATACAAAAAGAGGATGGATTCAGGAAAGATTGTAGGTAATCTCAGAGGGAGGGTACTAGCCTTAAAGGAGATCAGGAACTGCTTCTAGCAGAAGATAGAATTTTAGCTGGGACTTGAAGGAAGCCAAGGAATCCAGGAGGTAGAGGTGATGAGAAAGAAATTCCAGGCATGCTGAATAGGCAATGAAAAATGCCTGGAGTTAGCAGATGGAATGTCATGGCAAGGAGCCCAGTGCCGTCGTATCATAATTTGTGGAGGGGAGTCAACTATAAGAAGAATGGAAAGGTAGAAGGGGGCATATTACAAAAGGCTTTAAAACTCATAGAGGATTTTATATTTGTTCTTGGAAGTAGTAGGGAGCTATTGAATTTTAGGGGATGGGAGGGATGAGATGCTTAGATTTGTACTTCAGGAAGATCAATTTAACAGCTGAGTGGAAGATGGACTAGAGTGGAAAGAGACTTGAGGAGCAAGACCAATCAGAAGGCTATTACAGTAGTCTGGGCTTGAGGTGATGAAAGCAAAAGCAGGGTGGCAGCAGTATCAGAGAAGAGTAGGGGACATATGTGAAAGATATATATTAAGAAGTCCATACTAATTGAATGAGTAATGATGACTTTTATGGAAAATAGCTCCCAATTAATAATACAGCTTTTGCAATAGAGGAGGTAGAGAGGAATTTTCCAAAAAAAAAAAAACAAAAAACAACCAAAAAAACCAAAGAGATGATTGAAGCTGTACAGACTATACACAGGCTGGAAAATATAAAAATGAAAGTATTCATATTTTTTTACTACAGTTGATTTCAGTTCCTATTTTTAAAAAAAAACTGTCCTTCTTTATTTCTTTAAATGTCAGTGATGATCCTAAAAACATTACTGAAAACCACCTGCTGTCTATATAGCTGCAGGGTCCATATGGCTTGGAAAGTACAAAAATAAGTGCTCATCTATTTTGCTCCAGTTGATTTTGGAAAATTATTTTAATCCATGTTCAAAAATACTGCCACCCTTGAGTTCTTCATCTGCCACTTAAGAATTTAGGATTGGATTTTTGACTTAAAACGTAGCTTTTCATAACACTTGAGTAGAAAAAAAAATTATATGTGTAAGATAGTTCAGGCTTAATGAGCATAAGATGAAGAATGAAATTGGATACTTAGATGCAACAAAGTTTAATCAAAATTAGTAATGCAAATAAGCAAACATCTTTGCTAATGTAATTCTAAAGACTGATAGTCAACACACATTTATTTTCTCTATATTTCATCTATGAAAAGGCAATATCATCAGTGAAATGGCTCCAGAGACTCCATTGCTAAAAGTAAACAATTTCTTAGTTTCTCTTTATTACAGTTGTCATTTTAAAAAAGTAATCATTTTCAAATAATAGCATCACATTTTTGTGTTGTCTCTCCCTTTAGAATATAAACTCTTTGAGAGAGTTGACTGTCTATATTGTATTTGTCTCCTCCATTCTTAACAAGATTAATTAATGCTTAATAAAATAAAAAGATAAAAGCTTAATAACTATTTTTCATTCGATTCTAGATGGTCAGCTTCAATCTGTTAAATCATTAGTAATTTTCTAATTGTTCAAAATTATTAGTAGTATTCAAAGGATGACTTTTATTAACAAATTCTTTCTGAAACCTTCTCCAGGCTATTCATTTGACAATTTATTAATCCTGTGTTTTTTTTTTCAAATGGCAAATATCAATCCATTTCTCATTTCTAATGAAACTGCGAACAACTAGTACTTAAAAAAATTCCAAGCAATTGTTTTGGAGTAAATCAAATCCACAGATATTTATTGATTGCCTAATGTGTTCAAAGCACCATGCTGTCTGCTGAGCAGACAACAGCATTGTCCATAGACACTGTGGCAATCCTGAAAATGAGCTCGATTAGTTCTTTCACACAAAGCATTCAGAAGAAAAACAAGCATTCTATTTCTATTCTGTTCCAATAATGGACCCTTCTTGATCATGGTAACAATAGATATCAAATTTAAAAGGTCTTTTTCATTTTCTGTATCTATTTCTAAATAAACCAAAGCCATAATTTTGGGAGGACAAAAGAAAATGAGAACCAGCTGTACATGTCAAAACTCTCTATTGCTTAGATGGATCAAGATCTCAAATTGCATATTTTTCAACATAGTGTACATTTTTGAGAGCTCAGTGGATAAGGAGTTGAGAAATACATATTTGATTGACATAGAATAGGGAAAGAACTGCTGCTTGTTTCTACTACCAAACTCCAGAAACTACCAAAGAAAATGTTAGAAACATTTAATAGTAAATCTGAAGACTAAGAGTGCTGAAAATTTGTGTGTAATTATTCAACAACATGAGTTAACTCTCTAAGACTGTAAATTGCATAGCAAGTGCAGATCTGCTTTGAAGGAGACAGTTTACTCACAGGGGTTTGAATGAAATGAAAATGCCTTTATTAAGTAAGCACCAACTCTTTTACATGCCAGGCACTGTGCATAATGCTGAGACTGCAAATACAAAAAGAAAGATAGTACCTGCCCTCAAAAGGGCAGTCAAGGAGGCAAAGGCAACCTGAAGTCAAGAAGACTCATCTTCTCAAGTTCAAATCTGGCCTCAGACACTTACACACTGTGTGACCCTGGGCAAGTCACCTGACCCTGCTTGCCTCAGTTCCTTATCTATAAAACGAACTGGTGAAGGAAATGGCAGACCAACTTCAGTATCCCTGGCCAAGAAAACCACAAATGGGCCACAAAGAGTCTGAAACAGCTGAACAACAACAACTTGCCCTCAAAAGAGCATACATTCTAAATAGAGAAGACAGCACATGTAAGTCAGTAGTGACCAAGGAAGGGGTGTTTGGATTGAGAAGTCACAGGGGATGGTGAGTGGAGCTACAGGGCAATTTATTAACTCGCTTTATTCTTTCTAGAAACAATAGTGACAATTTGATTATTGTCCCTAGATATAAAGATGGAAAGAGGAGAAGGCGAAGAGCACTTTGGCAGTGACGTGGCATGAAAATGGCAGAAATCCGCAGCATAATGGACCTGGGTCAGGCTAATTATGGAGAACCATATTAAGATCCTAGGGCAGGAGCTGGATAACCTCGTTGGAAGTGAGGATGCATAGCATGAAAATAGCTGGGGAGCAATGTTTAAGGTGTTTCATATACTAGTGAAATCATAGGTGCAGGCCACCCTTCTCCAAAAATGTTGAGTCTAATCTCTCCATATACCACATTATTATTCTGAACTCTACGTTCAGCTTCTTGAATTGGGAGTTTCAATCTTATACCGTCCTTTAACCATACTCTCCTTAAACTTCTTAACTCTTAGAACGAATGAAACTAATCTTTACCATTACTGTGACCTCCAGTCAATCTTGGCTCAGTCCATTAACTGATTCTGGCTTCACTTGACTCCCCATCAAATTTGAACCCCAGGATTCAATCAGCCAATTTGCTGAGCACTTAGTATTTTATAAGAAATTGTGCTAAACATTGTCATTAACCACTTTAATATGGTCGTAGCATAGTAGCTTTAAGGCTGGAAAGGGTCTTAGAGGTCATCCAGATCAACCCCTTCATTTTACAAGTGAGGAAACTGAGGCCCAAAGAGGTTAAGTAACTTGCCATTTAGTCAGTAGCAGAACAAGGATTTGAGTCCAGGTCTCTGACTTAAAGTTTGGTGCTCTTTCCATTTCACCTTGGTATCTCCTAATCCTTGCTCTTGCCCCAGGGAATTGTTAAGTCTGCTGCACCAATACCAAACCCAGGTTGCCTCCATCTTCTGTACCAGCTGAGGTGAGTTGAGAGGTAGGGAGATGTGGGATGTAGTAGAGTTAGCTTGTGGCAACCCCAACAAATCAGCATATAGCAGGGGGAAAGGATGCATATTGTCATCTTAAAAGGGTCTAAACTTGGGGAAGACGGGGTTGAGTAAGACAAATAGTTCAGTCCTCCAAGACTCCTTGCAACTTGCTTTCTGATTTGATGTGGACACATCCAACTTAAATATCTACCCTTGGCTTACAGATCATCTCGGGTTCATGAATTTTTCTACTCCTGGAAAATCAGGTTCCTAACCAAACTTAGCCTTTGTATTAGCTTACTTGATTCCCAAATTAGACTCTACTCTTTTTCCCCATGAGAGGATTCTGGCTTCTCTTCAGACCCAGTGACTATTGAAATCACTAGATTATGTTGGCTTCCTATGAGGAAATAGGGCAATATTTTTTTACTCCACCTAGATCCCGAAAGCTTTAATCTTTTAGTTGAATCCAAGGTGTCCAAGACTATTGGTCTTTCCTGTTACAGTTGCAAGTTGTAGGCAAAAGGGGTTCAGTTATGCATCCCATAGCTTCTTGGGGATATGCTATGGATATATGCAAGTTGTCTGCCACTGAGAAGTAGTCCCTGGTCTTACTTAAGATGCATCTGCATATTCTCTCTTACTGATGCTTTTGAGAAGTGACAAGGTAGAAACTAACCTCAATGTGTGGAAGCAGAGTTGAGAAGAAGAGTATCTTTACAAGAAAAAAGGTGAGTAGGAGGAATGATTCTAAGGAGGAAAAGATAGACAGGGAGACAGGATTAGAGAAATACTGAGAGAAATAGAATTTCACCAAGCAGAAATATTTGGGAGTATTTGGGAGTTTGGAGCCCCAGTGCTTTGTATGAAAGCCAGTGGATTATTGTGAGTAAGTTTGGTGGTAAGTTCTATGTTTTGACCCCTAGTGTCTCCCTCAAAAACACTCCCAACATTGGAATCTATGATAATGAAGCCCTGCTGGATTCTACATCTGAATGACAAGTTTCTAAACTGTTTGTATTTCCTCCATAATAAGTGCAGTTGGTTGTAATCAGTGAGCTCCAAGGATGAGTGACAGTAGTGGGGCTTTGAGTAAAGGGTCATTACCATCTCCACTATAGTAGAAAGCAATGTGTGTTGACCATTGCTACCCAGGACTCAAGCCTATTTGCATACACGACTTTCCCTGTTGATGAAGAAATTTGGCAATGAAGGATAGAAAAGTCATGAGGAAGTTTAAGGGCATATTGATTTCACTGACTATGTTCCCTGTGTTGGCTATTCCACTCATTAAATCATTCCCAATCCATCTATAAGTCTTAGCAGATGATCTCTCATTATACTTATTCAGATTGAAGTTGTCCAATATGAGTTCCTCCAAATATTTCTATCTCCCTTTCATCTATTTCTTTCTACCTCAAATTCTATAATTAAAATATCTTCTCAACCTCTAAGTCAGGGGTGGGGAACCTGCAGCCTTGAGGCTACACATGGCCCTCTCATTCCTCAAGTACAGCCCTTTGACTGAATCCAAGCTTCACAGAACAAATCCCCTTAACAAAAGGATTTGTTCTGTAAAACTTGGACTCAGTCAAAGGCTGTACCCAAGGACCTAGGCGGCCATGTGTGGCCTTGCGGCTACAGGTTCCCCACTCCTGTTCTTAGTGTATTTCTTTCTTCACTCATCTCTCTACCTTCCTTTCTTTCTTGGAGAAAGGGGTTAACCCTCTAATTCACATGTACAATGGAAGTTTGCCTTATTAATCACTCCCCCAACTTCAAATTTTCAATCTTTCAATCTCTCTCTCTCTCTCTCTCTCTCTCTCTCTCTCTCTCTCTCTCTCCTTCTGCTCTTAAACATGTTAGATCTTCAGTCTCTGGACAAAAATTTTCTCTCAACTCTAATAATCCCTCAAACTATTCATTTTCTCATTGTTTTATTACTAAATTTATTTAGAGATTAACCTATATTAGTTATATCTATCTGGAAGACACTTAGGTCTCTACTTTTCTAATTTATATCTACTCTTTATTTCAAAACCTTACTCAGAATATCTTTCCCAATTGACTATCAGATTTTGGTCACTCATCTACCTTAAATTCCTTTGTTACTAGTATGAAACTTGAACTTATTATCCTACAAGGCCACTGCCACCTAGGAGATAAGAGTTTCTTCTCTAGAATCCACTAATCACTAATGCTGCGGAATACAGGTTTCTGGAGCTTTTTATGTAGAGTTCTGGGAAAAGGTTGCCAGAAAAAGAAGCCAGATTGAATATTGGCATTCAGAGATGGTCCTCCAACTTGGCTCCATTTGCACTTTCCCAAATTTAGCACTTCACGAGGACTCTGGGTTCATGCTTCTCTGCTCTTCTCCACAAAGACTCTAAAAGGTGCTTCCATTGTTGGTGCTGCTGTTGCTGATAACAGTGCTGACTGTGTATCAGGCCAAGTTTGGTGAGATGAGAGCGCTGCCTTTTCAGAGACAATACCCTTTCTTGTAGAGAAAAAAGAAATTGCTCCATCTCTTCTTGTGAGATGGAAGAGCCTAAAGCAGTCAGTTTTTGATACGGGTGGTATCTCCCCTTCAGTGCTGCCTCTGTATATCTACAGACTGTTCCTTTTGCCCTATACTCTTTCCCTCACTACTACACATTCCCATTGTAGTATAAAGAAAATAGTATCTGCTAATTCTCATTGCATAGTTGAGGTCAATACTGATAGAGACCGAGGGCAGTTTGGGAAAAATGGAATACACATTCATTCAGCTTCTAGACAAGGTATAGGGAGCAAAAGAGTAATGATTCCCACCTGCCCCTCTTTCTGCCCCTCTCTCCCCACTTCCCCATGGAATCACAAACTTTTGGTGTCACTTTGCTCTGTGATAGTCCTCATTAGTCAGTTGAAAATTGATTTGCAGGAGATAGGGATAGAGGGAAGCTAAACTGAATCAAAAGCTCCTAGATGAAGAAAATATTTTTTCAATCAGTCAACAAGTATCTATTAAATGCCTATTATGTGAGCCAGGCACTGTAATAAGAGCTGGGGATAAAAATAAAGGGAAAAACAGTTCTTGTTCTCAAGGAGCTTATAATATAATTGGGGAGACAACATACATATGAACAAACAAGATATTATAAAGCATAAAATAGAGATAATTTTAGAGGGAAGTCACCAGCATTAAGAGAGATCAGGAAAGGTTTCTTATAGAAGGTAGAGTTTGAGTCTAGACTTAAAGAAATACAGGGAAGACAGAAGGCCGAGATGAAGAGGGAGCCCATTTCCTGTGGGTGATAACTAGTGAAATGGCACAGTTAGGAGATGGAATGTCTTATGTGAGGAGCATCAAGAAAACCAGTGTTGCTGGGTCACACAGGATGTTAACAGGAGTAAAGGGTAAGAAGACTAGAAAGATAAGAAGAGACCAGATTGTACTGGTCTTTAAAAGCCAAACGGAGGATCTTACACTTGATCCTGGAAGTAAATAGGGAAACATTGACTTTTATTGAGTAGAGAAATAGTATGGTCAAACCTATCCCATTGGAAGATCATTTTGGCAGCTGAGTAACGGATGAAAGAGGAAGAGATGAGCCCAAGAGATAAACCAGAAGGCTATTGCCATAGTTTAGGCTTTGAGGGGATAAGGGCCAAGACCAGGGTGGCAGTTATGTCAGAGGATAGAAGGTCACACATATGAGAGATTTTATAAAGATAGAAAGTGAGCCAACTAGAAACCAAGGAAAGAGGGCTGCCTTCTGTGAGTGCTGCAAGGGTTCTCTTTTAAATTCCTTGCTGGTGTTTGTGGGAGATTTGCCCCTATATACCTACTTCCCCTCCAGTTTACCTATGCCTGAGGATTAACAGGGTGAGGAATCCACCTAAACCCACATCCATCTTATGCGAAGGCACAGATGGGGTCATAAACCCCAGCCCCACCTCCATCTTTACGTGCTATTTTCATAGTATTTTCGATTTGAAGATGGAAGGAATACTAGAGATCCAATTTTCTTGAATTACAGATGAGAAATTGAAGACTTGAGAAGCTGAAAGATCTGTCCAAGGTCCAATACGAGGTAAATAGCAGACACTGGATTTTAACTCAGATCCTCTAACTCCAAATCCAGCACTTTCCACATGGCAGCACAATCTCTCTAATTTGGATAGGTTGATGTGTTGCATATAAATTGTCAGAGACCAAGACCTTTGTGGTTGGCCCTGCACTTAAGGAAAGAATAGAGCCCTCGGTCAAGTGTATTTGGACACATCATATAGAGCTGAGCCTGAGGACATGTCTCATTACTGAGACATTTCCCCAAGGGACTGCACTACCTAGGACAGATAACTGATGTGATCCTCCTGAGGCTACTCTTCCTAGAGGGAAAAAAAAATCATCATACATACTTCTTGGTATAACGTTTTAATCAATTGGCCCCCTCATAGTGCAATAGAGAATTTATGCCCTGGGAAGAGAACCCAAAACCAGCATGGCCGTACTGGTCTTTTTGGAGGGCCAGTGGTTTTCTAATGTTAAGAACCAAATAATCCAACCATTTTGGAGAGAGCATTTTGAAACTATGCCCAAAGGGATATGAACCTGCAAATATTTTTTGACCCAGAAACTACTAGGTCTAGATCCCAAAGAGATTTTTTAAAAAAGAAGAAAAAAGACCTATATGTGCAAATTTTTTTATAGCAGCTCTTCTTATGGTGGCAAAGAATTGAAAATTAAGGAGCTGCTCATCAACTGGGGAATAGCTGAACAATTTGTGGTATATGATTGTGTAGTATATGGCATATGGTGTATATATTGTGCTATGAGAAATAACAAGCAGAATGGTTTCAGAAAAACCTGAAAAGACTTACATGAACTGATGCATAATAAAGTAAGAAAAACCAGGTGAACATTGTACATAGTAACAGCAATACTGTGAATGACTTAGCTATCCTTAGAAATACAATGATCTAAGACAATCCCAAAGGACTTAGGATGAGAAATGCTATCCATCTCCAGAGAAAGAACTAATGGAGTCTGAATGCAGATCAATACATAATTTTAAAATTTTTCTTTATTTTTCTTGGGGTCTGTGTAGTATTTGTGTTTTCTATCACAACATGACTATATGGAAATATATTTTGCATGGCTATACATGGATAACCTATATCAAATTGCTTGTATTCTCAATTAGGGGAGAGGGATCAAAACTTTTTTAAATGAACGTTAAATATTGTTTTTACATGTAATTGGAAAAAATAAAATACTAAAAAAAAAACAAATAAAGTATCCTTTGATTAATTACCATCTCTACTTGAGTAAGAGTCACATGAGTTTTCCCCATTCTTTATTTTCCTCTATTATTATTATTACCCCATTTTCCCTAGTGCCCTATTTCTCTGTCTCTGTCTCTGTCTCTGTCTCTGTCTCTGTCTCTCTCTCTCATTCTGAGTTGTAGTATGATATTACTGTGTCCTGACAAAATGTCTTTACATCATTTCAGGTATCTGTTTTGTCTCTTTAGCAATGCAGCAAACTCCTAACAGAGACTGTGATCCTATCATCCAGGGATGGTGGTGGGAATGTGTTGGCAAATGTTTAACAACCAGTTCTTTGAAAAAAAAAAAACAATAAATGTACAAAACACACTTTAAAGTTTAATCTGCATTATTAACATTTTAGTTATCACTCTCTTAAGTCTAGACAATCAACAAAACAAAAAAAAAGTAAACCCCAGATTTGTAGTTTGCTGATTTCTATCCAAGGTGTGAATCCCCACACTGAAGATTTAACAATCTGCTTTAACTGACCCCAGCATACCCCTGCTATCACTCCTACCACAGAAACATCCACAATGACTTGAATAAGGTTTTGAACAAAGTAGATAACTTTATAAATACCATTTGGCAAAAAACATTTACTCAACCTCTATGCTGTTGAAATTTTAAGTTGCACATTTACTTGTCTTTTAGAATGAATCTTACATTTGAATAAAGATGCCTGGAGTCAGTAAGTCACACAATAAATATATGATAACCTGGAAATGTGCATATTCTAGATATTATTTATTTTTAATTATTTTTAAAATTAGAAATTTATTTTCTTTTCCTCCCACCTCATCTCTCTCCTATTGAAAAAAAAAGGAAAAACAAAACTCTTTTAACAAATATGCATAATCAGGCAAAACAAATTCCCACATTGGCCATGGCTAAATATTATTTCTAGTGGGTGCTTTCTGCACATACAAGATTTCTGCCATTGAACTCAAGAGAGACTCTACAATGAATGGAATGAGATATCTCCTAAGAACCCTGGGAGAAAATTAACAGAATAAGATGCAATCAAAGATGATTAAAAGCACTGAATCAGTAATTCTGATTACAAGAACAAATCTACAGGAAGAAAGTGTTGCCCTTAATTAAATGCTTAGATGTCGCTACCTTTATAGGCATTGAATCTAATTCCATCTGACTTGGGTATAGGAGCAGTCACACAATAAGTCTTCTTGATTAATTTTACTGTAATTATTACTACTAAGGAGAACAAAAATCTCCAGGATAAAATGAAGAAATTAGCTCAGGAGAAGGACCATGTGCAAAAATATTAAATAGTTACTGGGCACATATAAATGTAGCTAGAGGACATTGTTCTTGTCTATCCTACCAATATCATTAGCTGACTTAGTTGTATATCAACATTGAGACATCCAAAAACATTTTAATTGTTTGATGGTTTAAATGTTTGATGATGATGGACAGCGCAGTCATCCAGTAACAGAGGAAGTGGGAAGACTGAAAGACATCAGGCACCTAAGTGATGCCATGGATAGACATGCTGTACCTAGAGTCCGCAACTCCTGAGTTCAAAGATAGCCTCAGACACTTAATAGATATGTGACCCTGGGCAAGTCACTTTACCTCAGTCTTTCCCAATTTCTTCAATTGTTAGATGGGGATAATAATAGCACCTACTTCCCAGGATTATTGTGAGGATCAAAGGAGATAAAATTTGTGAAGCATTTAGCACATAGTAGGCACTTAATACTTATTTCATTCATTTATTTCTTCCTTCTGGGATAATAAGAAGAGGGTCTTAGGAAGCAATGTTAGTATACAGCCAGTTTGTTTATCCAAAGTAGACTATTCTTCAGACCTCCCCCTAATCTCACCCCCTCAGCAGGTCTGCCTCTACCAGGGCTTACAGGGAGTCGTCGGATTTACCTAACATAAAAGAAAACTGTCTGTATGTGGGATGGCAGCTGCCTGGGAAATACAAGGACAACAATGGTCCCCAAAGCTTAACCCTTTGACTACCGCCTAGTATTTGCCTTGTCAGCTCAAAAGCCTTTAAGGGGTGTAGGGAGAGAAGGGACTTACCATAGGGACCTATTCTCCCCAAGCAGAGTAATGCTTCAAATGCCCCCAGAAGGCTTATTAGTACTGGTTGGAACCACTCAACATGTCTTCTTTATGGACAAAATTAGGTTATTCAACAAATGTTTTATGGAGTATTAGAGCCAGAAAGGCCCTTAGAGGTCACTTAGTTCAACCCCTTCATTTCAGAGATGAGACAACTAAAGCCCAGAGAGATTAAATGACTCAGCTGAGGTCATAGAGCTAAATTATGGCTCAGTTAGGACAAGAGCCTTGCTCTACTGAGTCCGAATCCTGTGTTCTTTCTGCTACATTGTGTCAAGGTGCAGTGGCCCTTCTCTTTTGAACGTAGCTTAATGAAGTATATATAATAAACCCTTCATAAACATTTGTCTAAATGACTGAATGGAAGGAGGCTGAGCGCTAATAATCAGAAAACCTTCTGGTCTCATTTACGAAGAAATCATATTGCAAAGCCCAGAAAACTTGCAAATGTTAGGGTTTTGTTTTGTTTTGTTTTTTAGGTTACCAGGAAATTCAGATCCCAGAATCATTTACAAAAGTCTGGTTAAAATTTGGAAACCTCCCCCATCTCCGCCTAATTATAGAGCCTCTTATGCTAAAGGGATTCTGAGAGCCAGAGAAAAGAAACTGATTACATTATACAGAAGCTGTCCAAATATCTATTATTCCCTACACAGTGTGTGCTTGGTCAGAGTTATATTATTAGTTTCATATTTAATTTCTTGTGATTGGTCTACTTGGGATCTCTGAGGCTGAATAACCAACAAACACTCACATGGGACTAACAAACGTTTCATTTCTATCTGCCTCTGTTAATCATTAGTGAAGTACTCAGAAGATAAGTAAAAGACAGAGAAGGATTCAGCCTAGACAATCACCTTCAAGATAATTGAGAGTTGACTTTAACAGCAAGAAAAAGTCTGATTAGATAGGAATCTTGTATCCCAGTAAAGGTGTGATTCCAAGGGTTTGGGGAGTTAAGCCCTCCCCAAACAAATACTGTCCCCACATCCTAGCTCAGAAATTCCAAGAAGAAATCCATACTTTTGGCTTAAGATTTCTATCTCTTCCTAAAATATAAATTCTCTCAGAGAATTAATGTATTAGTTTTTAACAGTTGTCTACAGCTCAGGGTGAACCCTTCACTCAGCAAACATTTATTAAAGGTCTTCCATGGGCAAGTCACATACAGAGGATGGATAGCAATAGATCAGAAAGAGTCCCTGCCTTCAAGGAGCTTATAATCTAATAGGAGATGGTAAAAGATATATACAAATACAAATTTGCATAGGATAAATATATATGAAAAGTACAAAATACTATGAATTTGAGTGATGAATTCACTAGTGACTGAGGGAAACAAGGAGCCTTAATTGAGGAATTGTGTTTTCTGCATGTTTTTCTGACAGTAGATTTTGTTAAGGTGAAGATAGCAGAGGGCAAAGGGCAGTGCATGTCTGAGGGGGTTGGAAGATGGGGAGATGTACCATGTGTGAAGGGCACAAAAAGAGGAGGCTGAACAAATGTAACATTTTGGCCTAAGGCAGGTCATGGTGGGTATATGTACTTTAAATATCAATAACAATTGTCATTTATCTAGCACTTTAAAACTTGCAAAATATTCAACATTAAATAATTTGAAGCTCACAGCAACTCTGTAAAGTTAGTAGTACAGTTGTTTGCATCCCCATTTTAAAGAGGAAGAAACAGTTTCAGAGAGGTTAAGAGCTTGACCATAGTCACGCAGTGGCAGTATCTGAGCTCAGGTCTTCCTGATTCTGCGCCCTGCCCCACTTCTTCCGTGCTATCCACTCCATAAAACTTTAAAACCCAGACTCTATCTAGTGAGTTTTCTTACAGCCATGTCTCTATATCTTAAACATTTCTTGAATATTCTTCATATCTTTTGAAAAATCAAGCAGCGTATTTTCCCAAGGGTGTAATTTCTTTGTCGTTCCAAGTGAATTTAAAAATCAGATTTGCAGGGAAATTAGGAAATCAGCTTAATACTGCAGGGAAGGGTATGGTCCCTGCAGTTGCAGAATAAATGTCCAGGCCTAAAACATCTGCAGCCTTGTCATTTTGATGTAGGGCAGTCCAGCTAATGCTGAACATTTGGTGATAGTATTTCCACAGCACCTTCTATAAACTCCTGGTGGTCTTAGTTTGAAAATGAACCACAAGAATGCTGTCAGTGATGGGACTCTGACAAATATACTGGGGACTGGATAAAAATATATGTATATATTTAAAAAACGCAACAACTTGCACTCTAAACAACACAAGCATGACCACTAGGACATAAAAAACACCAACCGAAGACCTAATAGTTAAATTAAGAATGATAGCTTATTTTCTTTCAAAGTTGCCTTTATCTCTTCAGTTCCTCCCCCTTGGATACTTCCCCTCTTTTTGGAGAAGACTGCAATACTGTTGTGTTTCAAGGCTTCCCAGAAAAAAAAAGAGAGTTGTGAAAGAGTGTTACTGATTTTTCACCCAAAAGAGGAAGACTTTCAGGATGTGTAGAAAAGACAGGCAGAAAGAAAGACAGTGAAAAACTGCCAGGTAGCCAAGGAAAAGAGAACATTATCTTGTTTGTATGTAGTTGTTTGCAAGTCATTTTGCCCATTGGACTGTGAGTTTTTAGACAGCAGAGACTATCATTTGTCTTTCTTTGTATCTTCAGCACTTAGCATAGTGCCTGGCACATAGTACGCATTTAATAAACACTTAGTGACTGAATGACTGATTGAAAAGAGAATAGGAAAAGGTATGGCTTAGCACATAGGCTCAGAATCTGGAATTGGCTCATAGTATTCAGCAGTATATCTCAAATGGGAATCCAAGGCATAAAAGAGAAAGATTAGTTTTCCCACAATAATTGAAATATTCTGGAAGAGTAAAGAGAGTGTCAGGAAGAGCAAAAAGGAATTAAAATAAATCAGCAAGTATTTATGGAGTGTCTGCCGTGTGGAAAGCCCCATATAAACATTGCAGGGAGATACAGTGAAAACACAGTCCTTGCCTTCTAAAAGCTTTCAGTGTAGCTGGGGAAATTGTGTGTGTGTGTGTGTGTGTGTGTGTGTGTGTGTGTGTGTGTGTGTATACTCACCAAGCTAGATATTATATCGTAGCGAGTCTCTGTGAAATAGGAAGAATAACTAATTAGGATGAAAGTCTCAAGTTTATATCATATGAGGATTTGTAGAAGTAACCTAGGATGTTTAGCCTGGAAAAAAAGAAGACAGGGTGGGCATGACAGCTGTCTTTACATATTTGATGGGTTAGCATATATAAGATAGAAAAAAAACACTTATTTAACTTGGCCCCAAAGAGCAGAAGTAGGAGTAATGGATAGAAATTGCTTAGGTTTGATATAAGGAAAAACTATGAAGAGCTATCTGAATATGGAATATGTTGCCTTGGAAAGTAGTGGATTCCCCTTCATGAGGTTTTCAAGCAAAGGCTGAATGAACAACAGTTAGATATTTTGTAGAGGGGATTATTGTTCAGGTTTAGGACGGAGTAGATCAGTGGTCTCCCATGTAGGGTGAGCATACCCCAAAGATGTGTAAAACAATCCCTGGGAGTATACCTTACACTACAGGACCAATCAATCAGAAGACAAAGTACATCCTACCTTTGCAGTAGGATATTCCTTAAGCACAATACCATCTCTCCTCTCACCATGAATACATGCCACTGAAGTGACCTGGGGAGCAGAGTATGCTTACACTGGGAGTGAAAGAGTCACAACTGCTGATTGTACCCAGGTGGTGGCTATAACCATTCCAAGTGGCCGATGGCTGGCCTACTCCACTTTAGTGGAAATACCTAATCCCCTGGCCCTATTCCAGGACCTCGTTGAGACTGAGTTGACCTTGTTTCTTGGCATTTCCTCTACCAGAGAGATTTGACGATGGAGAATTCAGCAGCCAGTTATCTACGTCACTGATAGCACTACTCCTATTTGTCTACCAGGGTCCCCACTGATACCTGTTCTCCTTTTTTTCTCTTCACCCACCAATGCTTGCTTATATGGTCCTATCTGGGGAAGGAGTTAGCAGCAAGGGGAGAATTTATAGAATTAGAAGGCTGGGAAGAGAGAAGGAATAACTTTAGAAATTCCATTTGATTCAGAACAAATGCTTATTGGAATGAATTGGTCAAGGCCCTACCTCCCTTGACATCAGGATTCAGGAAAGAAAAAGGCTAACAAGGAGCATATCATGGTTGATGAAGCCTCAGTCATGAACCAATAAGGCAGAGTGGGGACATTTAAAAAAAAAAAAAGATGGATTTTTGTAAAGAAAAATCTAAGACAAATGACCATGAGTACAGCTGAATGTCAGAAAGGTGGAAGTACTAAACATATGCTGAAAAAAATGCAATGTAAATGTATTTGTCCTTGGTGGAAAATGGTAGTCTGTAGAGTGAAGGTATTAATTAACATTGTCTTTTGAAGCAAAACAAACAAACCCATATATAGTGAGTGTCCATACAAGAATAGATAGGCATACTTTTGTGAAAAGTAATATTAAAAAATGTGCCTAGTTGTGTCTCTCTGTGTGTTGTGCCCAGCACTGATCCTTTTTTTCCCTTATTTTTTTAAATTTATTTTTAGTTTTCAACATTCATTTCCATAAGATTTTGAGTTGCAAATTTTTCCCCAGCCCCTTCCCCCACCCCAAGACAGTATGCATTCTGAATACCCCTTCCCCTAATCTGCCCTCCCTTCTATCATTTTCCCCCTCCCTTCTCTTATCCCCTTCCCCTTCTATTTTCCTGTAGGGCAGGATAGATTTCTATACCCCATTGCCTGTACATCTTGTTTCCCAGTTGCATGTAAAAACAATTTTTAACATTTGTTTTTGAAGCTTTGGGTTCCAAATTCTCTTCCTTCCTCCCTCCCCACCCATCATCATTGAGATGGCAAACAATTTGATACAGGTTATACATGTGTAGTTATGCAAAAAACTTCCATAGTAGTCACATTTTGAAAAACTAACTGTATTTCCTTTCATCCTATCCCACTCTCTATTTATTCTGTTCTCTCTTTTGACCATGACCAATTGAGTGTGTATGTTATTCCCTCTTTAAGTCAAATCCAATGAGAATAAGATTCACTCATTCCCTCTCACCTTTCCCCACTTACCCTCCGCTGTAAAAACTTTTTCTTATCTGTTTTATGTGAGATAATTTACCCCATTCTACCTCTCCCTTTCTCCTTCCCCCAGTATAATCCTCTCTCATCCCTTAATTTAGTTTTTTACATATCACCCCTTCATCTTCAACTCACCCTGTGCCATCCATCCATCTATCTATCTATCTATCTATCTATCTATCTATCTATCTATCTATCTATCTATCTATCTATCTATATATTTTTCCCACCAACTACCCTAATACTGACAAAGGTCTCTTGAGTTAAAAATATCATCTTTCCATGTAGGAATGTAAACAGTTCACCTTTAATAAATCCCTTAAGATTTCTCTTTACTGTTTACCTTTCATGCTTCTCTTGAGTCTTGTATTTGAAAGTCAAATTTTCTATTCAGCTCTGGTCTTTTTATCAAGAATGCTTAAAAGTCCTCTATTTCACTGAATGACCATTTTTTCCCCTGAAGGATTATACTCAGTTTTGCTGGGTAAGTGATTCTTGATTGTATTCCTATCTCCTTTGCCCTCCAGAATATCATATTCCAAGCCCTCCAGTTCCTTAACGTAGAAGCTGATAAATCTTGTGTTATCCTGCTTGTTTCCACTATACTTGAATTGTTTCTTTCTGGCTGCTTGCAATATTTTCTCCTTCACCTTGGAACTGTGGAATTTGACTATAATATTCCTGGGGGTTTTCCTTTGGGAATCTTTTTTCAGGAGGTGATTGGTGGATTCTTTTAATTTCTATTTTTCCCTCTGGTTCTAAAATATCAGGGCAGATTTCCTTGATAATTTCTTGAAAGATGATGTCTAGGCTCTTTTTTTGATCATGGCTTTGTGATAGTCCAATAATTTTTAAATTCTCTCTCCTGGATCTATTTTCCAGGTCAGTTGTTTTTCCAATGAGATATTTTACATTGTCTTCTATTTTTTCATTTTTTTGGTTTTGTTTTACAATGTCTTGATTTCTCATAAAGTCACTAGCTTCCATTTGCTCCATTCTAATTTTTAAGGAAGTATTTTCTTCAGTAAGCTTTTGTACTTCCTTCTCCATTTGTCCAATTTTGCTGTTTAGGGCATTCTTCTCCTCATTGGCTTTTTGGACCTCTTTTGCCATTTGGGTTAGGCTATTTTTTAAGGTGTTATTTTCTTCAGTATTTTTTTGGGTCTCCTTTAGCAAGCTGTTGACTTGTTTTTCATGATTTTCTTGCATCACTCTCATTTCTCTTCCCAGTTTTTCCTCTACTTCTTTTACTTGCTTCTCAAAATCCTTTCTGAGCTTTTTGATGGCCTGGGACTGATTCATATTTTTCTTGGAGGCTTTGGATGCAGGAGCTTTGACCTTGTTGTCTTCTTTTGATTGTATGTTTTGATCTTCTTTGTCACCAAAGTAAGATTCTATAGTCTGACTTTTTTTTTTGGTGAGGTTTGTTCTTGATCTCAGCCAATTATTTGACTTTTAAACTCTTTGTTAAGGTAGGGGTCTGCTTCCAGTGTGGAGAATGTACTGTCCCAAGCTTTGGGGGTTTTGTACAGCTGTTTTCAGAGATACTTCTAGGGATCTGTAAATTTTCAGTTCTTCCAAGGTGGAAGGTGAGGTGTTTAGTCCTTTCCTAGCCTGTGCTCTGGTTTATGAGTGACCACAAGCACTCTTCTCTGCCTTGGAACTGTGAGGAGAATTTACTCTTTACTGCCACCACAAACTCCACCATGCCAGCACTCTTCCTTGTCCCAGAAGCAACACCTAGGACTGTGACCCAGATTCATGCATGGGCAAAGCAAGAGAATCCTGCCTCAATGCCAGCAAAGAGATCCCTGCAATCCCCCTTTCCTCAGCCATTTGATCCTCTCTTTGTCTGTGGGCTGAGAGCTCTGGAAGCAGCTGCCATTCCAGGGATGTGCTGGGCCTGGGGCAGGACTGAGCTCCTCTCTCACCATGGTCAGACAGACCTCTCCTACAGACCTTCTAAGTTGTCTTTGGCGTTTGTGGGTCGAGAAGTCTGGAAACCACCGCAGCTCCCCCTGATTCAGTCCCCTGAAGCCTGAACCAGATTTGCTGAGGCCTGTGCACTGCACTCCTCTTCCAGTCCAGTGCAACAGACTTTTTCAATCAACCATCCAGGTTGTCTTGGGCTGGAAATTTGTTTCACTCTGTCTTTTTGTGGGTTCTGCTGCTCTAGAATTTGTTTAGAGACATTTTTACAGGTATTTGGAGGGCTTTGGGAGAGAGCTCAAGCAAGTCACTGCTTTTACTCCGCCATCTTGGCTCCCAGCATTGTCTGTCACTTATGTCATCTCCTTAGCTTACCCTTAGTGCTGGCTCTGCTGTTCTTCTACATTTAATTGTTCAGTGACTAGGTCTTTATGATAAATAATAAAAGTTCATGTTCCCATTGCACTCTAAGGCCTACAAAATACTTACCTCACAACAACCCAGTAAAACAGTGCAAATATTATGACCCCACTTAGCAGGTGGAAAAACTGAGACTCAGGTGAAATGACTTCCTTACATTCAAAGTTACTGTCAGAAATAAGATGTTTATTTACTTCAAGTCCAGAGCTCTTTTCCATTCCAAAATGTTTTCTTTATTAAGGTCAGCTTATTATTTAAATAATCAAGAGGAGTACCTTCCTTTTTTGCAACCATGTTTATATCTTACAGTTTGTTTTGTTTTATTTTTGTTTCCTAATTAAATTTTGACCACATCTGATAGCACTGTCTTACACTGACACCTACTGGGCAGGTGGGAAAATAATTGATACCTATGAAGTTGATATTTATTCTGACTTAAAGCATATGCCAATACACACACACACACACACACACACACACACACACACACACACACCTCTCACCTGAGATCACCACATTTTTATAGAGCTCTTTCTGAAAAGTATTACCATTCTGAAGGTTTCTTTTCCACTCTGTTTTACTAAACTCTCAGAATGTAAGTTCCTTGAGGGCAGAGATCATTTCTACCTAAAATTCTCTAAAGTCTCTAGCAGTTAGTAGGCTGCCATTCAATAAACGTTTGAAGAAAATGACTTAAGTATTACATTCATTTAATGTGACCTTAAACTCATATACAACTCTTGTGCAGAATTCTCAGAAACATTGGGTAGCCCATATTAAGTGAGCTCTATAACATGGGCAATAGGGATTTACAACAGACACCATCTGGTATATAGGAGTATTATGAGGGTGGATACATGTCTACTTGACACATGAGATCAAGATATGCACACACTCCTATTGCATCTATCCAGGATTTGACAAATAACTTTCCAAAATTCAGCAGATGAGTGGATCGCTGCCTTCTTCTGTGTCACATTGTGGAAGAAAAATTCTATCTTCATTGAGTATGTGAAAAAAGAACTGGATTCTGACTCATGAAATTTGGAGTCTAGTCTTCGTGCTAGCTAGCTACATGATGTTGAGCAAGTCATTTCACCTTTAAGGGTCTCAGTTTTCCCTTTAAGAGAGTCAGATCACTAAGGTCTTGTCAGGGACTAAAACTCTATGAAATCTGGAATAAATCCATAAAAATCTTAATATTCTGAGTAAATACTGAGGACACAGTTGGTCTTTCCTCCATTGCTTAAGGGGACAATTACAATGTTGGAAGAAGAATGAGGATTTGGAAAGGGAATGGCTATGTACATAAAGCCAAAGAGCCATGGTTAGTTTCTGAAACCCTCTATACCAATGGTGTCGAACTCAAATAGAAAGGGGTAGCAAAACCACATATAAGGAGCCCTGTGGGTAGAAAACCACATATTAACATTATCTGTGTTTTATTGTGTTTTTATTTATTTTGTTAAATATTTCTCAATTACATTTTAATCTGGTTTTGGCAGTACTCAGGAAGTTGAAGACTGCATGCATGTTTTTGAAACTTCTCCACACCATTTTGGCTACAAAGCATCTTGAGAACTGGGAAAATAAGTTTTTACTTTTCAAATTACTACTAGCTTTCATCTCCTTTGATCTTTTAGGTAATACTGTAAGACAGGTAAAGCAATTATCACTATTCCTATTTTAGAGATAAGGAAATTGAAATTCAATTAAGTGTCTTGTCCAAAGCCCCATAGTAAGTTGCGATGTCAAAGTCCAAACTTAGGTTTGTCTGTTGTTGGAGTTTTTTCCCCTACACCAAGTACATTTTTGTTTCTATTGTGCCACATATGCATTCAAGTCTCTGGCCCCAGAAAAATTAGATTACATATTCCTGAAGAAAATTATAGATGCATTTTCAGAGACACAGTTAACAGTCTTTAAGGCAGTGGTTCTCAAACTTGCTGCAGTGGCAGAATCCTACACTTAAAGTAAAACTTTCTTCTAACATTTTTGGTAAAAACCATTTAATTGAATTTTTAAATTAAAAATATTACACATTTTAAAAATGTTTGACTGGCTCTCTAACCACCCTTTTGACTCAAAAATACAAAAGCACCATTGTATCATTGTTCAGTGGAAAGAGGAATGTATTGGAAGTCAGTACATTCTGCCCCTTCCTATCTGTGTGACTTTAGTCTAGTCACTTAATCTTTCTTGGCCTCAGCTTATTTATCTTTTAAATGATGGGGTTAGACAAGAACAAATAAGAAACTTTTCAGCTTTAAAAATATAAAATCTGGGGCAGTTAGGTGACACAATGGATAGAGCACCGGCCCTGGAGTCAGGAAGACCTGAGTTCAAATCTGGCCTCAGACACATAATATTTCCTAGCTGTGTGACTCTGGGAAAGTCACTTAACCCCAAGTGCCTCACTAAAATATATATATATATGTATATATATATATATATACATATATATATACACACATACATATAATCCCAGGATTCTATGTACAGGAATTTTTTTTCAATAACTGGATTTATCTTGTGTTCTCATGTCTTCTGTTCTTCTCTCATTATTGTCTAATTGAGTCTCATATGTTTCTGTTTGTTAAAATAAATTAAGTCTTAATCCCTTTTCCCTTCTCTCCAGCCCTTTCTGTGGGGACCTAGGTTCTAAGGAGTAGAGCACGTTATCTAGAGTAAAAGAGATAAGTTGAGTAAAAGAGAGTAAAAGAGGTAAGTTGATCTCTTAAGTATATTTATGCCCTTGGATCTCCCTACACTACTGTTTATTTATTTTGTATTAGTGAATTTGTATTTATATGAGAATCTTGTCTCCTATTTCTTTGAAAAAACTGAGGCCATTGGTTGAGCACTTCCTTTTCCTCCACCCCCTTCTCAACTCACATCATTCCCTCTCTATCTTCTCCTTCACCCTTGTCTCACATTAAAAGGGGAACCTCTTCTCCAAAGACATCTTAGAAACATCCTGCTGTGGAGTGAGACTTCCTCTGATTGAAGATCCTCAATCTCCTGCTGTATGTTTCCCCTGAGGGAAGGCTGGTAGAAACCAATAGTGACTTCCATCCATGGCAGCATAAGAGCATAAGGCAACTTCTTCCTTCTGCTGTGGCAGCCACACTTCTCAACTTCTATAAGTAAAACTTCTGATAAAAAGAGGGATAACCTACTCTTTGAGCTCAGGTCTTTCATCTCCTGATGTACCTGTCCCCAGAGGAAAGAAGAAGAGGAAAGTTGGGGAGTGGGACTTCCATCTCCCACTGGGCAGTTTCCTGCCTAATTTCCAGTCTTTGGAAAGAAGAGTAGTGAAATAAGGCTTCCCACATAACTATCTGCCTTCCATCTAGTACTCCACTTGTCTCTAGCCCTATCCCCAGTTTCCTCTGGGAAGAGGAATGGCACCTTCCACTCACACTGGTCATACACTACACATCCCAGTTATTCTGAACACCTGTAGGTTATCATCTAAATCCCATTCTCTGTCCCCACATCTGATTCCTTGGTCCTATCTCCCTCAACCCTCCTACCCCCAATTTCCTAACAAACACCACCCATCCCTTTTGCTGTGCCCTCTAGAATTCCTGTTCTATAGGTAATAAACTTCCCTTCATCCTAAATCTTTTCCTTTTCCACTCCTTCCATCTTCTAGCTATTAGTGAAGCCTGGCATCCTCCTGACGACACGGCCTCCTTGGCTCATTGCTCTCAGCTCACTGGTCAAAACAGGGGAGCTGGAATACTCCTTGTTCCCCACTGCTATTTCTAGGTGGTCTCCTTACCTCCATCACTCAGTAATCTCTCTTCCTTTGAAGTTCATGCAATCCTATTTACCATCCAAACAAAATCTGGGTAGTTCTGTCTACAGACCTCCAGGACACTGCCCTTCCTTCCTTAATGAGGTCACTAAACTGTCTCACCATTTTTCTCTCTTTCCCAACTCCTGCCTTCATAGTAGGGGACTTCAAAATACATTTATTCACTCTCAAATACCTTAACCACTCAGTTCCTCAACCTATTCACTTCTTATGACCTGATTTCCCCTTCCCACCATCATCCATAAATACAATATCTCCATGTTAAAGAATTTTGAGGCTCAGATTCTTAAAATCTAGCCAGGGGCTCAAATTCTTAAGATCCGGCCCGCTGGTATTAGTTATACAAATGCTTGGATTCCTTAAGAGTCTGGCCAATATGATGGATGTTCTAATGAACCTTGTCTTTGGCTGAAAGAAGGCTTGAGCCGAATTCATTCGGGCAGGACCCACAGGTTGTGATTTTGGGATCCCAGTACCCCTAAACCTCAACATTTTGGTGGCCCATACAGCCAAGCTGCCTAACCCCAAGCTCTTCTCCAGCCAAGACTGGAAGGCATGTAAGCCTCCCTGGCCCCCTTTCTTTCTTGCTCTGCAGCTGGGTTGCTCTCCAAGCACCTAGAAAGGCTTGGAGGTGCTTTTCAAGCAGAGAGTTACGAGACTGTCTCTCACTTTTCATTCCTGATATCATCTTATATTTCTTATGCCTTTTGTGGCTATACTCCTTAAAAATGGTTTTTATGATATGTGCTTCGACTTTTCTCTCACACTCTTCTTAACCCTTTATACTCCAGTCTCATCATTCTACCAAAACTGCTCTCTTTCAAAATTACCAGTGATCTCTTAATTGCTGAATCCAATGGTCTTTTCTTAATTCTTATTCTCCTTGACCTCTTTGTAGCCTTTGACAAGACTGATTACCCTCTTCTCCTTGATACTCTCTTCTCTCTAGGTTTTCAGTACATCATTCTATCCTGGTTCTCCTCCTACCTATCTAACTACTCTTTCTCAGTCTCTTTGCTGGATCCTCATCCAGATCATGCCATCTAACTGTAGGTGTCCCCCACAAGTCTGTCCTGGGCCCCCTTCTCTTCTCCTTCTATACTATTTGATTTATTGATCTTATCAGTTCCTATGGATTTAATTACCATTTCTAGGCTGATGATTCTCAAATCTACCTCTCTTGCTCCAGTCTCTCTGCTAATCTTTAAACTCACATCTCCAACTGCCTTTCAGGTATCTCAAACTGGATATCCAGTAGACATCTTAAACATGACATATCCAAAATGGAACTCATAATATTTTCCCCTAAACCTTACCCCATTCTTAACTTTCCTATTATAATAAAGGGCAATACCATCCTCCCAGTCTCATAGGTTCACAACCTAGGTGTCATCCTCAACTCCTCACTATCTCTGACCCCTCATATCCAATCCCTTGCCAAGGCTTATTGATTTTTACCTTTGCAACATCTCTCAGATATGCTCCCTTCTTTCCTCTGGCACTGCCATCACTCTGGTGCAGGTCCTTATCATCACATGTTTGGACTATTGTAACAGCTTTCTGCTGGGTCTTCCTGACCCATGATTCTCCCCACTCTAGTCTATCCTCTGTTCAACCACTGAAGTGATTTTCCTAAAGCACAGGACAACCAGGTCACTCCCACTTACTCAGTGAATTCCAGTGGCTTTCTCCAGGATTAGATGCAAAATGATCTCTTTGGCATTCAAAGCCCTTAATCTCATGACCCTCTCCAACCTTTCGGGTCTTCTTATAGCTTACTCCCCCCCATGGACTCTTTGATCCAGTGATGCTGGTCTTTTTGGCAGTGAACAAGACACTCCATCTTTCAGCTCCAGGTATTTTCTCTGGCTGTCCCCCACTTGGGGAATAATCTCCCTCCTCATGTCTACCTCTGTAAAGCCTAAATAAAATCCCATCTTAATCTGAAGGAAGCCTTTCTCAACCTCCCTTCCCTTTAATTCTAGTCCCTTCCTTCTTTTTATTATTTCCTATTTATCCTGCACATTGTTTGTTTGTGCATGTTTGTTTGTACCCGTTGTTTACTTTTTGTCTCCCCCATTAGACTGTGAGGTCCTTGAGGGCAGGGTCTTGCCTTTTGTCTCTTTTTTTATCCCTAGTGCTTAGTATAATGCCTGGCACATAGTAGGTGATTAATAAATGTTTATTGACTGTAAATCTCTATACATGTAAAAGTAATCCCATCTCATCTTCTTCAGCAGATTGTGCCCTCTACCATCCCCATTCTCTCACTAATCTTAACTTTCTGTAGTCTGCCTTTCAAACTTATCATTTCACTGAAACTTGGATCTCCAAAATTATGATTTTTTTTATTGCCAAATCCAATAACTCTTCCTCAATCTTCATCCTTCTTGACCTCTCTGTAGCCTTTGATAACTAACTCCCTCTCTTCTCCTTGACATTCTCTTCACTCTAGGTTTTCATGACACTACTCCAACCTGATTCTTCACCTATTTGTATAAGTTTCTTCCCAATCTTGTCTTCTGGGTCTTCCCATTAAAGTATCCATCAAGGCTCCATCTAGGGTCTTCTTCTCTTCTTTCTCTATATTATTTTGCTTAGTGATCTCATCAGCTCCCCTGGATTCAATGATCATCTCTATATAGATGATTCTCAGGTCTTTTTCCACATCCTAACATCTTTCCTGACCTCAATTCTCACAGTTCAAACTATTAGAAATATCAGACTAGATGTCATGGAGACATCTTAACTTCAATACATACAAAACTAAACTCATTATCTTTTCCCTGAAACCTTCTCCTCTTCCTAACTTCCCTATTACTGTCAACAGCGCCATCATCCTCCCAGTCACTTAGGGTCACAATTTAGGTGTCACTCTCTCTCACCCTCCATATTTGCAGTCTTTTTTGTTAGATTTGTGTCTTCCAGACTACAGGCCATTCACCTGCAGGTAGTAGCAAACAGGGGGTACCAGCCAATGTCCCCCCCTTTCAAAGGAACATAATGGGGAAACTGAGCCAGGAGGATCCCATCTTAGACTGAGGCTAAAATTGTCCTCTCAGCTTTTCCTGATGCTGACTTCCCACCAGTATCACATTCTTTGAGTAGCTTATGGCATTTCTCTCAGATGGTGGATTACTGACTATCAATGGATTTTGATCATCAATGGATTTTGATCCATCAGACAATTCAAAATAAAATCCTATGAGCTTTTACCTCAAACAACAAGTTTCACTAATCACAGCTTAGGAAAAACTTTTCCAGGATTTACATCTCAAATTTAAATTTGTCCTGGTGTAAAAAGCCAATCATTAGAGATTTCTATACACTCGCAAATTCTCAGCAGGCCATAAATAACCCAAACAAGCTTTTTGGCTGGTTTATACATTAAAATAATAACCAACAATAGCCAAATTATTTTAGTGGTAACCCAATTATGAAAAGTTGCTTGACATAACATACAAAAAGTTCACCAGTTTGAAACTTGAAACAAACCAATTACTAATCAGGTGACTTCAGTTTTGTTAAATGCATTTCCAAATTACTTTACACAAAGAATCAACATCTCATCATTAACAGTTAAAACTTCAACTTTAAAAAGAGTGTACTTACCCAAGTTCAGAGGCTAGCTTCTTTACCTTGAGCAGGATGTGCTGAATCTGGGTGATGCTTCCAGGCAAAGGTTGCCCTAGGGCCCAATGCCATTGCCAGTGGGGCCCATGCTGTAGCTGCTGCCCCTCCCCCCTCCTTCCTTTCCCCAGGTAAGGGAGGGCGAAATCAAAGATGAGGGGTAAAGGGTGAAACTCTCTTCTTCTATGGGAGGGGTTAACAGATACCCTCTTGACTCAAGGGAAGGGAGTGAGAGAAAGGAGTGACCATGGTTGTAAGGAGGAGTTTCGAAACTCCTTAATGATCAATCAGAAAACCTCCGGAATCTGCCAAGATATTTTTAGCTGTTCTAACTTTTCACTGTAACCTCCATGAAGGAGGATTCAGAGGTGTAGAGGGAAGGGACTAAGTAAGCCTCAGGGAACGAAAAGGCAACTGCAGTTTTCCCCAATTCCCTAGCACCAAGAGAATTGACAGAATTGGGCATACCCTTCTAGATAGGGCGTCCATCCTTGTCCTCTATGCTGTGGGAGGTGCACCCAGGTCCATGGCCTCGAACCGACCCGGTGGACCGAGAGTCTGAGAGCGTCAGCCTGAGTACGAGACAGCCTCATAACGGTCTGCCTGAAAAGCACCTCCAAGCCTTGGTGCTTGGAGAGCGACCCCAACTGCAGAGTAAAAAAGGAGTGGGGAAAGGGGGATACAGGGGGGAAGAAGGCTTACATACCTTCCAGTCTTTGGCTAGAGAAGAACTTGGGGTTAGGCAGTTTCCCTGTATGGGCCACCAAAATGATGAGGTTTAGGGATTTAGGGATTCTGGGACCCCAAAATCTGAACATACGGGTCCTGCCCGAAGGGATTTGACCCAAGCCTTCTTTCAGCCAAAGACAAGGTTTATTATAACATCCATCATATTGGGCAGACTCTTAAGGAGCCTGAACATTAGTGAGCTATTGGCTAGATGGTAAAAATCTGAGCAGTGGCTAGATTTTTAAGAATCTGAGCCTCCATGCATTTTCATTTTCTGTCCCTCATGTCTGTAATACTCTCCCTACCTGGCTCTGCCTCCTGGCTTTCCTGGCTTCCTTTGATTTTCAGCTAAAATTTAACTACCTATAAGAAGCCTTCCCTGGTCTCCCCCCTTAATGCCAATGCCTTTCTTCTGTGATGTTCTCCAATTTATCCTGTACAGAGATATGTTTGTATATTTGTAGGTGTATGTATGTATGTTTGTAGATAATTGTTTACATGCTCTCTCTCCCATTAGATTGTAAGCTTCCTGAGGGCTGTTTTGACCCTTCTTCATATTCCCAGCACTTTTCATATTCATATTCATAGCACAGTACCTGGCATATATCTGGTATTTAATAAATGCTAACTGGCTTGACTTGTATTTATTCCACATATCCTTACTTAGGTTTGTACAAACTGTCTCCCACATTAGAATGTAAGCTTCTTGAGAGCAAGGCCTGTTTAAATTTTTTTTTGTTTTCACATTCCCAGGATCTAGTATAGAAGTATTTGGCCCATGACAGGTGCTTAATAAATATTTGCTGATTTAAATTGTATTTATTTTGTATGTAATGGAGGCTTTGAAGCATGCCCAGATTAACTAACATGGAGGCACCATGCTTCTGGAGAAGACATCTTTTGCCTACCAAATAGATGCTTCTTTCTATTGACTGTGCAGCTGGAACAGGCTGGGTCTTTAGAAACTGACAGACTGCAACATTCACTCTCTTTTTTTCTATGTAGTGTCCAGAAAGTATAAAGCTTTCAGCTCAGGTACAATGAACTGAACTAGTGAGGGGGGAGGGTTACTTTCCTCTCCTTTCCCCTTTTAAGCCCCATGGCTCTACAAAATGGGGTGTCTCTTTGTTCTGTTTCATTTGTCCTTTTCACTTTCAGATACATGAAGTGGAACCCTTAGTGGGTTTAGAATCAAGCCATGGCAACCTTGGAGGTTGGATTCCAGGCAGAATGTGTGGTCAGCCCCAGGAAAGACACTAGAGAAGCCAAGATACCGGGGACTGGGGCCCAAAGCAGGGCTTTGGAATTGGAGCTTGGGACTGTGTGCTAGGTAGGAACTGAGATAAGCTATGAATCTAATACCCCTCCCCTCCCTTGAGGCTGAGATGAAATGAGGGGAGGATTTTTTCCCCATGTATTAGGGAGTATGTTTGTATAGTTTTTATTATACCCTTGAAGTAAGCATTCCATTGTAATAGCTAATCTAACTGTTATGCGGTTAATGAAACTAGGGTACAGGGGACTCCTTATAAATTGAGAGAATAGCATCAGTGGGGGCTGCAGCCAATAGCAGAGAGATTAAACACTCCCAAAGTGCCTTAAGGGTACCAGAGAGCCCTGGGGGAAGGGTAAAATGTAACATCCCTGGCCTTTATGCAATGGTAGCTAGAGTAATCACTGTTACATGTATATGTATGTGTGTATATATATATATATATATATATGCATATATTCATATCATCTTCCACATTAGGATATAGGTCCAATGAAAGCAGAGTCTGTTTATAGCCTTGCTGATTGGACTTGCATTTATTCCGTGTATACTTATATTTATAATACTGTCTCCCACATTAGAATGTAAGTTCTTTGAGAACAGAGACTGTTTCATTTTCATCTTCATATTCCTAGTGCCAAGTGCAGTACAGCATCTGGCACATAGTAGGTACATTGATTGAAAGCCGGTTCCTTGTCTCATTACAATGTCTTCTTCCTGTGGAACATAATTCAATTTCATTTCTCCTCCATCCTCATTGAGGACAGAAAGAGTAATGTCCATGGCATTAAAGTTAGCTGTCTTGCTAACAGAAGCAAGGTGAAATGAGATGGAGAAATCTAGTGAGATTCCAGTCTCTCTTGTCTCACATGTTGCCCCTCAAATTTTACAGCTGGCAATGTACCACGATTGTCCAAAACATTTGGCCGAGAGATTACCAAAAAGATGACAAAGAATTCTTGATCTTTTTTTCAACTAAGTACTGAGAGCAAGGATAATTTTTGCGGCAACCTGCTAGAGATTACCATGTTTATCTTCCTGCCAGTACCAAGTGATACAAAGTGTAATTTGATCCCCACCCTAGATAAGAAAGGAAAAGGACTAGAAGAACAGAGCTTTATTTTTCAGGTTGTCAGGGAGGATCTGTGTTCTTCAATAAAGTTGAAGAGGTGCTTTAAAGAGCAAGTAAAGAAGAAAAAGGATTTGAAAAAGTACACAGACATTTCCAACTGCATTAGGAACTTGGAGGCAAGAAGATTTTGAACCAAAGAAGGAAGGGGAGGAAATCAAACATTTGTAGTAAAGCAATTGGTCTAAGCATCATCCTTTTAAGTGGAGAATTGGACCATCTCAGGGGAGAGTAGCTTCTTTTGCTCTAAGAAAATCTGATGTGGATCTCTTAGTGGTAGCAGGGGAGATGTCATCTAGTCATAGAAGAAACAAATACCAGTGGTTGATGACTGCTTGCTGAAGGGTACCTGGACAATAATTGGTTGACCTTATATAAACAACAGAGATGTCAGCTGTCTTCCTGGTATTTGGCAGAGAAACTCTAGACTTGTCAAAGGTGACAACTCTCTACTCACTCCTGGTGATTCATGTAAGAACCAATGAACACATTAGAAGCAATCTTGAAAGCATTGTTAATTCCCAACTTGTTACTCCAATTGGGACCAAAAAAACCCATGAAGACAACAGGGTACAGGTGGCATTTACATTACTCTGACAATTTGATGGTAAAAGATTCAGAAGAAAAGAGATTTGAGATATGAAGGGGAGTCAGCAGTGGGGAACCTCTTCTAGATCCTTAAGTGCGGCCTTTTGGCTGAATCCAAATTTTACAGAACAATTAAAAGGATTTGTTAAAAGGAAAAGTTAATTGTTCAGTAAAATTTGGATTGAGCCAAAAGGCCACACTTAAGGATCTAGAAGGCCACATGTAGCCTCGAGGCCACAGGTTTCCCACCCCTGGTATAGATGTTGGATTAGTTTGACCTTTTTCCAGATTTTTAAAACTTATTTTCCAAATCATTTGATGCATGCAAATTTAGCTTTAGCTACTTATTAACTGTTTGACCCTGGCAAGTCACTTAACCTATCTGCCTCAGTTTCCTCATCTATAAAATGGAGATAATAATAGCATCTGCAACCCAGAATTGTTGTGAGAATAAAATGAGATCATATTTGTAAAACACTCTGCAAACCTTAAAGAGCTATATAAATGCTATTATTATTATCCCAATATATGAAACTACAAAAAGTCTCATGTAATTTGTTAATAAGTAAATAAATATGTCCACAATTAATCCATTTTCTAGAATCAGATCTGGCCTCAAAATAACCCCCATCTCTTCTGGACCCACTGAGATACTTTGAAAAAGTGCTCACTGAGGTTTTTCTTCTCTTTTTTGCATATTAAATTTTCAGTTGTTTAAGATAATCATTTTGAGGTTCTGGTTGACAATTGTTCTTACTATTATCTAAAACAATCTGTTAAAGAAATTGTTATCAATAGATTTTTCCCCTTTCTAAGATATCCACTAAGTAGCTGATGAGAACAGTCTCAGCACAGTTATTACTTATTTTACAGGGAAATAAATAGTAATCCTAACTTTCATAATTCAATAATGGTGCTACCCTTTATATAAATATTCATACAAATACATACCATATATATATATACACACATATATACATATATATATACACATATATACATACATACATATATATATATAACCAAAAGGTCCCTTTTTCTTTTGCTGAACAATCTAAGAGGGAATAGTACTCCTTCCTCTTCATGCTCCCAGCAAGAAAAAAATAAAAAAAACTTTGTGCTTGTCTGATTTGTTTTAATAGGAATTTTTTTTCTTTCTGTTAAACTAGTCTAAATCCAAAGAAAGACAAACTGATGATTCTTCTTACTCAGAGACCTGTTTCCTCTCAAATGAGCACATCACTTTAGACTCAGCCAGCTCTCTCTTAGACACCCAACAAGGAAGGAAAAGAGATTTATTTGCTTTCCTCCCTTACCTCCAGTGGCAGTGTCCTACAGTTCCAGCATGTGGCAATGTGAATGAGGCTTTCCTTTGTTTTTTGACTTAGAACTGGAAGGGACCTTAAACAACTTCAACTATCACCTTCCCTCAGAACTGCAGAGGCAGCCCCGAACCCTGAACCCCAAAACGCCAGGAATATCAGCACTACTCAGTACCCTGGCTCTGCTTCTTATCTTTCCAAAATTATTATCCAGTGGAGCAATCCATGTGAAGGCAGGATCCCCATCATTCTTGCTATCACCAATACCAACCACCACCTACCTTCCTCCAAGGGAAAGGCAAGCCAATGTAGCTGAAGCTACAAAATCCACTCTAGGAGTCACAAGAGGCCTCATGTCTCAGATAGTCCTTGACCCACACTTTTCCTCAGATTCCAGTGGAGATAGCACAGGGGCCCTAGGAATAGCAATGCCTCTTCACTCCACTGTTGCTACTTCCAACCTGGCTCTGTAGCCATCATCCTGCAGAACAGCGGGGGTACTACTTCTGCAGGGACTGCTGCCCTGGCTCCTCATCAGCCTCAGCTACTGAAGACTGAAAAGAAAGTTGTTGCCCCAAAGTCATTAGTACTTTCAAATGGTTAAAAGCAAAAGATATGGTTTTATCAATAAAAACTACACTGAACTATGTCCCAAACACTATAAAACTGTGCATACCCTTTGACCCAGCAATGCCACTACTAGGTCTGTATCACAAAGAGATCAAAGAAAAAGAAGGACCTATATATACACAAAATATTTATAGAATCTCTTTTTGTGGTGGCAAAGAATTAGAAATTAAAAGGATACCTATAAATTGGGGAATGTAATTGTGATGGAGTATGCTAAAAGAAATGATGAGCAGGATGCTTTCAGAAAAATCTGGGAAGACTTATATGAACTGATGCAAAGTGAAGTGAGCAGAACCAGAACATTGTACACAGGAACAGCAATACTGTAATGATGATCAACTGTGAAAGACTTAGCTACTCTGATCAATATAATGATGCAAAACAATTTCAAAGGCCTAATGATCAAAAATGCAATCTACCTTCTGAGAGAGAACTGATGAAGTCTGAGTGCAAATTGAAATATAATTTTTTTTCACTTGCAAAAGAAAATGACACTAAAGAAGATGCATTACCATCTGCCTTGTTAGCGCACCCTAAAGACGACTAGGCCTTTCCATCTTCCCTTCAAGTCTACCATCTCCTATGCGTTTTCTCTCTCTAATAGAATGTAAATGCCTTGAGGGCATAGACTATCTTGCTTTTCTACTTCATTTCCTACTGGTTGGCCCATAAGAAGCACTAAATGTTTTATCATTCATTCATTAATTCAAATGCTCAAATGATATCATCAATTTGTAAGTTTCCTCCAATTATGCAAATTGCAATTCATCCATGCATGCCTATCCTGTGCAACTCTTGGATATTTTCTCCTATACATTTCCCATAAGGAGTCCATCTAACTTTGCCTTGATGTTCTAAAGTTACCAGTAGAGCACTTGACTTATCTATCTATTATCTTTTGCCCTTGTTATGTGATCAGTTCATCTTCTTTTTCTATCAAACATTTCCCTGAAGACATTCTTTCCTCCCGTTCTTTAATTATTCGTTATTCATTGCTGCCTGTTCTATGATACTCATTCTCAATTTTCAGAGACTATTATATTGCAAATCTCATTGAGATTAAAAAGACGATTATTTCTGAGACATGTTTGGGCTTCTTAAAGAGGAACTTTATAATTTCTGGATGTCCACTCTCCTGTTTAATTCTGGGCCAACTCATTATCCTACTGAACTCACTCTCTCTCTCTCTCTTTCTCTTTTTCTCTCTCTCTCTCTCTCTCTGAGACAGACGGACAGACACACACACACACACACGGAAAGACAGACAAGTTCTATAGGTTGCTTATACAACTATACATCATAATCTAGAAAATAGACATTCTTTATCCACTTGTTTTTTTCCATGTGGATGATAAAGCCAAATTTTTTAAGTGGTTACAGATACCTTTTAGGAGGTTCTCCCATATCCTTGAGCTTGATGCAATCAGAACAATCTGCAAACAGAAACATCTGCATGACTTCAAAATCCTTAATTTTGATTAAATACTGGATTACTTCCACAACGGTGAAAAAAGAATACTGATGGCCAGTATATTTTTCCTATCTTTATGTCTTGCCTGATTTATGTGATCAGGAGATTGTTGAACAAGGTTATTTTTGTTATTATATCTTTCAAGGAATCATGCATGATTTTGATATATAAATGGAAGTGACTTTGTTCGAAGATAGCCTTTTAAGGTGGTATTTTGCTCTGCCAAAACAATGGTTATTTTTATAATCAGCAAAAAATAAGCATAGCATTAGAGTCTTAATGTAGTGGCTCTATTTTCTTTGATGGTAAGAACAGTTTTCCATAAAAATACTTTGAATATTTCTTCTGTTTGTTGCCATCCTTCCATTTTCATCCTTAAGTGACTTGTTTACTAGCAGCTACAAAAAACAGATGAGAATCACTGCTAAATATTGTACTGATGAATATCCTGAACTCATATCTGTTCTACTATTTGTATGATTTTAGTCAGAAAAACTATTGGAATAAGAGATATCCATATAAAGATATCTATAGATATCTATATATCTATATATAGATATCTATAGATATCTATATATCTATATATCTTTATGGGGCAGCCAGGTGGCACAATAAATCAAGCACCAGGCCTGGAGTCAGGAAGGCCTGAGTTCAAATCTGTCCTCAGACACTTACTTGCTGTATGACTCTGGGCAAGTCATTTAACCTTGTTTACCTCAGTTTCCTCATTTGTAAAATGACCTGGAGAAGAAAGTGGCAAACCACTATAGTATCATTGCCAAAAAAAAACCCAGATGGGGTCACAAAGACTCCAACACTACTGAAATGACTGAACAACATTTCTTTATGTGGTTTCTTTGTATTCTCTTGTGATTCCTTACTAATAAGTAGCCTAGAATTTCTAAACTTGATCTAGTTTCTGCTCATTCCCATTGTTTAACAAAAGCTTTGATAACTAATAACTAATTTAATTAATAATTCACTAAATAACTTATCCTCTCCCATCCTTGACTTGGACAGATAGGAACAAGGTCACTGCTAGAGAATGTGGGGCCCCTGCAAATATTTTTATATGTCTCCTGTCAATACAAACAAATTTTAAAATATATTATAAAGTGGGACCATGTGACATATAACAACTACTGATAATGATTTAGAATAAGTAGCTTACAACATTCACTTTTTTCATAAGAGGTATTGTGATTTAAAATACTGAACCATACAGAGCTGAAACAACTTCCTAAGTTTGTATTATTACTGCAGTCCATTTGACCGCTTGTGTTACAATTTTGTGCCTAGTCCAGGTTCTCCTCACCACTTGCCAATTGCCTTGGTCCCCATTACATCCAGCTCTTCTCTTTCCCAATTCACCCTTCGTACAGCTGCTGAATTGATTTTCATAAAGTACAGGCCTAATTGCATTATTCTTTTCCTCAAGAAGCTTCAGTGGCTCTCCATGGCCTTTAGGATCAAATACAAAATCCTTGATTTGTCATTTAAAGCCCTTTTCTCTTGGTTCAAGCCTATCTTTCTAGGCCCTGGGCCATCACCAGGTATCTTGACTTCTGTCTTGTCACTGGATTCCATGACTCTAGAGGAGAGAGTGAGGCTGATGACTTTCCACAGCTCTGCCTCACTTAAATTTCTCCTGATGTCATTGGTCCTCTTCCAGAAGGAAGGACAGATGACAACAACATCTTTCTAGGCTACTTTTCCTCCTATACTAATTGCCCCAGTCACACTTGTTGGTCCCCATACATAACATTCCATCTCCTTTCTCTGTGTGCTTCCCCATGCAAATTCTCTCCTTTCTTATCACCTCTTGAACTCTTAATAACCCCCCCAAGCATCAGCTCAACTACCACCTCCTTCAAGAGGCCTTTCCTGATTCCCCCAGTTGTTAGCCCCCCTCCAAATCACTATGCATTTATTTTGTATATTACTAGTATTTACTCATCTGTGAATATGTTAACAACCCCTTAGTAAAATGGAAGCTCCTTAAGGACAGAAACTGTCTCATTTTTATATTAGAATCTCTTGCATCTAGCAAGGTACCTGACACACAGCAGGCTCTTTGTAAACACGTGCTTATTCATTTGGCTCTGACACTCCAATGATAAAAATATAATGCCTGCCCTTGGAATGCAGCCCCTAGTCTCAAGAAAAATTTAAGTGGGAGAAAACTTACATGAAGGAAGATTAGGGAAGAGATGGCTCTTAAGGTGAACCTTGAGGGCAAAGAAGGCTTTGGACAAGTTTGGGGTGAAGAGGAATCACATTCCAGGCTGGGAGACTGGGCTACACAAAGGCACAGAAGGAGGACATAGGAGAAAGAATTTGGAAAATAGCTCCTGGTTCTGCCTGTCTGGAATATAATTGTATAAAACTAGTTATCCAAACAAAATGTAAGAGTAACAATATAAAATTTCAAATAAAGAATGGAATGAAATAACTCCACCAAAGAAACCATACAAAAAGCAGTATGACATAATAGAAAGAGAGCTGACCTTGGAGCTACAGAGACCTGGGTTTCAAGTGTACCTCTGACACATAGACTCTGTAATCTGGGACAAGTCAGAACTTCTTAGTGCTTTAGCTCACTCTCGTAAGTCCATAAATTGCAGAGAAGATGCAGGCCTACATTGGTTGAGGAAATTTTCCCTCTTTGAGCTCCCTATACTAATGAATTCACAGGTTCAGTCCCTATTCTACAAGTGATTCCTCTGATTAATATAAACAAGTTCACTGACTTGATCTATTATTGATGTCTTATGGATCTTTCAATTAAACAGTCAAAATATTCACATGCTTGGCTAACTACATAGGTCAAATTAACTAATTAATCACTAATGTAATTATTTATGTCTTTCCTATTTGCCACCACTACACAGGTTTTTTAAGCATATTTAATTATTGTTTTCACTAAAAAATTAATATTTTAGTGATAACAAAAAGTTTTTTGCCCCATTAATAAATAAAATACTTTAAAAATTGTTTTGCCTTTATCTCCTTTTTAATGTCTATTTTTGTGTATGTTTTCTAATGTGATGTATTAGTTCAGTAGTAGTAAGTAATTTATAAATAAATAAAATATTTACTGATAAAAGTACACTGTCAAAATAAATTGGACAAAGGACTAATGATGAAGCATACTATCTGCCTCTAGAGAATGAACTGATATTGTTTGAATACAGACTAAAGCATACTATTTTTCCATTTTCTTTCTTTCATTATTTTTCTTTTATTTGAGTCTTCTTATACAAAATGATTAATATGGAAATGTTGCACATGATTGCACATGTATAACCTATATCTGATTGTTTACCATCTCAGGGAGGGCAGAGGGAAGGAAGTGAGGGAGAGCGAGAATTTGAAACTCAAAACATTATAAAAAACAAATGTTAAAAAATTGTTTTAACATATAATTGAGGGGGAAATAAAAAATATATTTTTAAAAAATAAATTGGAGAACCCTGGTCTAGGGTACCGAGAGTTTAAGGGACTTGTCCACAGTCACATGGGCTAGTATGCGTCAAGGATTACCTTCTCTAAGACAACCTGTCTTTGTGCTTCTTTCTACTGAACCGAAATTTGCCTCCTTACAGATTATACCCACACATCTAGTACCTGGCTCCCAGCCCAAGCAACAGATAACAAAAAGGTGTATTTCCAAATCTAAATTTTATTTCCAAGGTTTCAGAGATCACCATCACATTGAGATGTCTAGCCGAGGTGACCAAATGGTGAGGGTGCTAGAGTTGGAGTTAGGAAGACCTGAATTCAAATCCTGTCTCAGACATTTACTGGCCATGTCTTCCAGGGCACTTCGCCCTTCTCTTTCTCAGTTTCCTGTAAAATGGAGATAGTAATAGCACCTACCTCCCAGGATTGGATAGGGTTACTGTGAGGATCAAATGAAATAGCATATGTGCAGCCCCTTGCAAGCTTTTTAAGTGCTTTGTAAACGCTTGTTACTGTTGTGTTTCCACCGTGTGCTTGGTCCCATCCCGTGGCATTGAGGGGTGGGAGGGAAAGAAACACTAGGAAAAAGAACACAATGTTAATGGGTCGCTTCTCCCCTTACCCACTTAATCCTGCTGGGGGAGGCCACGTTCGTTTCTCACTGTCACTCAGAGGATGTCATGAATGCCTCTAAAGGTCACCTCCATAGTGTCCTGGGGACAGGGGGCAAGGCAGCCCCTGACCACAGGGAGGGCTTCAGGGCAGAAAAGTCATGCTGAGGAAGCAGACCCTCATCCCTAGCGAATGCTCCAGTCTGGGCTTGGCCCCTTGTCACACTAGTTCGGCCTAAGTCCTGCCCAGTGTTCTGGGGGCAGTACGAGTTTCCTCTCCTCAACTGCCAGCAGCTTGGTGGTGGGGGCGGGGCAGTGGCGAATTGCATGGAATCGGGCCGATGGAGCACATAGTGGAGAGCCTCCCCTCTGCAGCTGAGCTTCTCACAGCTGCTTTTCATCTGTCTGTCGGGCTGTACTCCTCACACCCCCTCAGCTTTTGCTTCACTTTCAGGCCACATAATCCAGGACAAATCGTTTGGCTTAATTTAGATGTAAATTCAGACGTTCCTGTATGCCATAAAATACAAATAAGGTAACACTGGCTAAGTTGCGCACTATTCATTATTATTTTGCTTTATTCTGCATATTTCATTTTTATCTTAATAATTTCGTGTGCCTGTGATGAGGAGAAGTCCTCCAAAGTGTGCTTGGGGGGGGGGGGGGGGGGGGGGGGCTGAGTCACGGTCTTGGAGAAGAGGCCTAGCTTGCCCAAGTCTAAAGGCAGTACTGGATAGAAATGTACTTTACTACAGCCAAGCCCCAAAACTGCTAAGTTTAGCCTCTGACACTGTGAAACTCACGTGGTAAAGATCTCAGATGAGAGAAAAACTGATAGATACCCCACAGTCCAGGTGAGAAAGTGAGATTTCTTCTTGTATTTAAGGAAAAACCAAAGCCCCACCTTCAGGCTGCTACAGTTTTAGGGGATTTATATCCATGCTGAAGTACTTTCATTGGTGGAATCATCAGGGGGTCCCAAACCAGACACTCCTGGGAAGTTGGGGGAGGGGACATACATCACGTGTAAACCTGGTGTAACTCATGAGTAGCGTTGTTCCTGCCCATTTGAGAACAAGAACCCTATACAGAGAAGTACACCCCAAAATAACCTTCAATAAATTTTGTGAAAGGCTTGTCTTTCATTTTCTGATGTGGTTATAGGCTTACCACAAATAACACTCCCTTGAAACCATTTGCTGCTAAATGCTGGTGGGAAAGGACAAGAGGGCTTTGTCACCTACTCTTCACTTAAAATTGCAATTCAGACATATGATGTGTTCTGAAAGGAGAATCAACAAGATTTTGCAATTGGTTGGATATGAGAGATATGGGATAGAAAAGAAGTGACTGGGGCAGCTAGGTATCACAGTGGATAGAGCACTGGCCCTGAAGTCAGGAGGACCTGAATTTAAATCTAGCTTCAAACACTTACTAGCTGTGTAACCCTGGGCAGGTCACTTAATCCTGACTTGCCTCAAAGAAAAGAGGGGAGCATGACACTGAGGCTGTAAACCTGGGTGATTGTAATGATGATGGTACTCTCCATAGAAATAGGCAAGTTGGGAAACAGATTTTGGTTGGTAGGAAGAGGAGAAATAGGGACTGTTTTGCCACAAGAAGGGTGGGTAAGGAGTGTTGTTGATCTAGACAGAGATTTGGGAAGTAGGATTGGAATATTGGTGGCATAACAGTCTGTGAAATAGGAGTTGTAAGACTAATCATGAGTATTTATATAGAGCTTTAAAGTTTCCAAAGTACATACACGTTAACTTATTTGATCATCACAACAACCTTGCAACGTTAATGTTATTATTATCCTCATTTTACAGAAAAGGCTAATGAAGTGTCTAGGGGCACACAGAATGAATTCAGGTCTGAAGTCCCCACATGAAGAAGAAGAAGGAGGAGGAGAAGGAGGAGAAGGAGGAGAAGGAGGAGGAGAAATGGTGGCTCTTAGCTTCTCTGGACACAGCCCCTCTTATCTCCTTATGGAAATGAATCTGGACATTAGGGCAGAATATGGTGAAGGGTGTGGTGACTTGTATGGGCTTCAGAAATCCACTGAGTAGAAGGTCCTTGACTGCCCATGGCTGGGACTTTTTATTCCTTTAGATGACCAGGAAACTGTGTCAAGGAAGCTGGTGCCAATCAAGTCCCAGGGATAGCTTTGTCTTCTTTAAATGAAAGTCTTCTGTCACAGGAGCAAAGAGAGCAAAACCTTAGCCTACCCCAAGTTATGGGGGTGGGGGGAGGAAAGAAGCTGCATCAGAGTACTGCTAGGAAATATTAGTCCTATCACATATGGCACAAAATTTTCAAGACTACTAGCTGGAGTTGGAGGTGTGGCCTGTGCCCATGGGACTAAAAATCTGAATGGCATATATAGAGAACCCTATAACTCTGTATCCTCATGCTCTAACCAACTGATACAACTTATAAGCTACTCCAAGGGACCTTGCTAATTAAAGGCGGAAAATTTAAGCTATATGTGTCTATATGACTGAGAGGCTTATTTTACCTTCTATATACTTTACTATTAAATGAATATTTTAATGTGCTCTTAATAGTGAAAATTTCTCTCACTTTCCTTCTCCTAGTAAAGAGGTGGGGAATATGGATGTGGGTTGGGGTATACATCATGGGGTAGACATGACTACTATGTTAGGTAGCTTTGCTTAAATGTTTGTTGTGTTACAAAGAAAGTTTCTATGAGAGGAATAGGTTAAAAAGAACATTACCTATGTAAAAACAAAAGCCAATGATAATCAAATGAGTTTTTCTAATACAGATTTCATTTTCCATTAGAAACAACAAAAAACATGCCCCATTAAACTTAGATCATTACAGCAATTATCCCTCCTAGTTCTTCTTTCGCTATTAGTTTGGCAGATAGCCATTTCTCCACAAATTCCAATAAATATGTTATTTATTCATTCTAACTGTAAAGTGCTATATAATTTAAGTTGCTACTACCACCATCACCACCACTCATTATCATGATTAGACCGGGTCTGTAGTAAAGAATCCTTTTAAAATTTATTTATTGATTTTTTTTGTTTCCTCTTGTGAATCAGTCAGTGACAGAAAACGCCATTGTAGAAACAGGACTTGCTCATGGCCACGAAGCTAGTGTGGATCAGAGATAGAACTCAAACCCAGGTCATCCTAACTCCAGGGCCAGTCCTCTTTATATGTTATGGCATATTGCCTTTAATTTACTATTTATATAACAATAATCAACATTTACATCATGTTTTACATAATATGTATAGTGCTTTTATAATATACAATTGATGGAGTGTTGAACCTGCATTTAGCAAGACCTGAGTTCAAATGTAACCTCAGACATTAACCAGCTGTGTGACCCTGGGCAAGTCATTTAACTTCTACCTGTCTCAGTTGTCTCATCTGTAAAATGGGGAATAATAATAACACCTGTCTTTCACAGTTGTTGTGAGGACAAAATGAGATAGTATTTACAAATTGCTTTGCAGAACTTAAAGTCTTATATCTTTGCTAGTTAACTGTTTTATTAGCTATTACTTGCAAAATAGATGTGAACTTCATGGGAGGAAGTGGGTTGGCAAAAATGTGGTCTGGTAAATTTTTTTGTTAGGCTGGTTTAGCTGTAAGTACCTAGTATGTTTAAAAGAGTGATCACAATGCACTTTTATATTGGGATGCATCTGTGCAAATATGTGACTGTTCAATGCATAGTAAAACCCCAAGAAATGTGGATTCAAAATCTGTTAGTTTTATGTCCTCTTATTTCTTATTGGTCAACTCTGCTTTAATATTTGTTTCATCTTTACATGTTCTTTAAAGTCTTCTTTCTGATCTTTATGAAGTCCATTCTCCCAATTTTGATTTAGCCTATTATTAATTATAATTAATAACAACAAAGAAACTTAATAATTAAATTCAATCTCATTCTTCAATGGGCATCTTTTCTAAAATCACATTGCTGCTTGAGCTCATGTGAGTGTAATATTCAGCTCATACTTCCTCTACTAACAGACCAGGCAGGAACCATAAATTAAATCGCAAAATATTTAACTAGGAACAGAACCGTAAAGTAAGTAACAGGGGCAAAATCAAGCAGTGGAATTATTCTCAGCTCCACTCTATCCCCCTTGCACAAATGAATACAATCTCCCGCAAACTCTTCCATGTGCTGGTGGGAGAGTGAACAATTTCCCAGAAAACTCACGCTCTGAGATAGAGAACCGTTTTAGAATCTGCCTTTTAGCACAGCTGGGGATGCCTCAGGGAGTATGCTAGAGCGAGTTCCAACGTGCAAGCCAACTGTTAAATTTTCAGTATGAGCGTTGACACCACAGAAATCAGCAAGCGCTGGAAACCGGGGTTTCATTTAGTGTTTTGTTGATGGTCAAGACTTAAGAGAGTGATGGGGACAAGTCCTTACATCTTGACCCTATATTTGTTGTTTTGGAGCTCAGCAAGCTCCTGCTCTACTGTGGTCCTCTGCTTCTGTTACTATTATTTGTGGACTTTCTACTCTCTGTATAGACACTCACAGACATTTTTTTGCTCTCTGCTACAGCCCTTTGGGCTTCTTATAGCCACTGATGCTACATTGCTGCTGCTACAGCCTTGGGGAATGTTATCAATCCTTCAGGCTAAGACCACCCAAGCTACATGCTTTGGACTAGTTAAAATCTTTGGTTCTGTTAATAGGTTTCCAGTCTGCTTAGTTGGTACTCTTATGGGCTGCTCAGGAAGCTGTGAGACTTCCTGAACTTGCCCCTTCTAATGGAAAGGTCCATGCCATTAGTACTAGTTGATTTAAATTGATTCCTTTCACTAGAAAACATTTGGGCACAAGCTGGCTGCCTCTGCCAGCAAAGCCCCTGCATTTTTGCATTTAGATTTAATCCTTATATTTAGATTTTGTGACTGTTCTGCTCAAGGCCCAAAAGAATGACAGTAAAAGAATAAAATTATAAACAGCAGAAGATGTAAGCAAGGAACAACAGGACAAGAAGACTGACTTGTTTGCTTTTTAGAAGGTATCCTCAGATCACAGATGATCCTTGGCTTTTAGTGATTTAATTTCTTGCAAGCTGTATTTGTGCCCCACAGCATACCTGTGGACTTAGTCAGATGTGTGTTACCTAAACGTTTTATTCCTGTGTTTAGCCTCAGACTTTTCCCAGTGTCTTACTTATCCATGCCAGCATTGGCATAGCTACCCTCTGGTGGTGGGGTGAGGGGGTGTCATGTGGTCAGGTAGGCTAGAACAGGACAGGAAGGGAGAAGAGAGAAAGTAGATTTTAGCTATCGCCTCAATCATCATGCTTTCTTAAAACCCTGACCAGCCCATGGTGATCACCTCTACACCTTACCCCCCCTGTCCTTAACTCCATATTATGTGTTTTCTTCTCCCACTAGAACATAAGCTGTTTGAGATAAGGATTATCTTTTTGCTTGCATCTATATTCACATCAATTAGCATAGTTTCTGGCACATAGTAAATAATTAATATTTAACTATCTCTCTGGGCAGCTATGTGGCATAGTGGATAGAATGCTGGTTCTGGAGTCAGGAGGACCTGAATTCAAATCTGGCCTCAGACACTTACTAGTTATGTGACCCTGGGCACATAACACTTAACCCTTTTTGCCTCAGTTCCTCATCTGTAAAATGAGCTGGAGAAGGAAATGGCAAATGACTCCTGTGCCTTTGCTAAGAAAACCACAAATGAGGTCATGAAGAATTGGGCACAGCTGAAATGACTCAACAGCAACAACTATCTATCTATCCATCCATCCATCCATCCATCCATCCATCCATCTATCTATCTATCTATCTATCTATCTATCTATCTATCTATCTATCTATC
>NW_020954608.1:10005238-10049485 GCF_900497805.2 Vombatus ursinus
ATCTATCTATCTATCTATCTATCTATCTATCTATCTATCTATCTATCATCTATCTATCAACCTATCAATATGATTGAGAGGCTTCTTTGAAAGACAAAATTCATTTGGATTCTGGCATTTTATAATATGACCTCATAGTTATACTTCATCTTTAGTCCCCACAAACCTTCTGAGAGATGGCTGATGAGAAAGAAAAACAGGGCTCAGCAAATAGTTGCAATTCACTGGCAAAAGTCAGTGTGAGAAACTGGTTACTGAGATGGAAAGACTTTTGGTTTTCTGAATTCAGGACCATGCTCATCACTATGTGCCTTTAAGTTTGGATGCCTACTCAAGCCAAAGCTTTTGAGGCTCTTGGACATTGTTAATTTGTAATGTGGTATAAGATCAAAGAATGAAAAAATTTAGAGTTGGTATATGCTTGTTAAAGTTTAAGGTATGATTTCTGTAGCATCAGGGTGCAAAGGAAAGCTTTAGGGGCTGATGAGATGGATGTGTAAGAAAACAAATAATTTTTGCTTTCAAAAAACAGAGAGACTTACTTATTCTCTGATGCTTATTCTTATAGAGAAATTCTACAATAATAAGAAGAGAGCAGAAAACCAGAAATCCCTGGGTCTATTTCCAAGAAAGCCATTAAACGGACATTGTTCCCAAAGTTTTCTTAAAATTGCCTATTGAAACCGCTTTAAAGAAACTTTTCTGAATTCCATGCTACAAATGAAAATCTTCCTCATTTAAAAATATTTATTTATTTATAGTTTTCAACATTCACTTTTATAAGATTTTGAGTTCTAAAATTCCCCCTTCTCCCTCTTGTATAACAGGATTTGGCACATGCCCAACATGTGGGAGATGCTTGGGACCTATTCCTGGGAGACAGGAGAAGTGGGGCATACATCGACATTATTTATTGGCTTAACATGGTTGGGAGTAGCCTTTTTCTTCACTGGCTATGTAGCCAGAGATGCTTATATCTTTAAAACTACCTGACATAGCACAGTTACTCTCTTTCTAGCATTCATGTCTAAGGGTAAAGGCTGACCTTGCTATAAGCAGTTGACCCCATGTGTTGAGGAGGTAGGGCCTGAGGGCCGCTTTCTCCTCCCTACTTTCCCCGTCACCCTAGGCTGTGGCCCTGAGAAATATCCCTAGAGTTTTGGTCTGTTTCATTTGTTCTTTTCAATTCTTGATGAAAGGAGTGGAATGCCTAGCCTAGGAGCTTGAGACATGGGGATCATGAAATTTAGGAATCCAGGCTGAATGCCAGCCCAGCAGGGAATCCCTGAGGAGCAATGTTCCAGGATGCTAGCACAGTGGGGGCTTTGAAGCTGGACAGACTAATGTTATGTAGAAACTGAATTAATTTTTTAAAATTAAATTTTGTTTTATTTTCAATTCCGAATTCTCTCCCTACCCATTGAGAAGGCAAGAAAAACAAAACACATTACCAATATGAAAAACAAATGTCCTCACTAGCCATGTCCAAAAAACTATAAAGAAAATGATAGAAAGAGAAGAAAACTTGTTTTAGTTTTCACTCTGAGTCAATCAGTTCTCTGTCTCAAGGTGGAAAACATGCTCATCATGAGTCTTTTGAAATTGTGATTGGTCACTGTATTAGAGCTACTAAGTCTTTAAAAGTTGATTATCTTTATAATATTGTTTGTATAAATTTTTCTCCTAGTTCAGCTCACTTTACTTTGTATCAGTTCATACCAGTCTTCCCAGATTTTTCTGAAACCATCCTTTTTATCATTTCTTATAATTCCATCATATTCAGATATAATAGTATTCCAACATATTCATAAACCATAATTCATCAGCCATTCCTCAATTGATGGTCATTCTCTCAATTTCCAATTCTTTGCCACAACAGAGAGTTCCTGTAAATATTTTTATACAGATGGGTCCTTTTCTTCTTTCTTTAATATTTTTTGAATATAGACCTAGTAGCTGTATTGCTGGGTCAGAAAGTATGCTCAGTTTAATAGCTTTTTGGGCACAGTTGTAAATTGTTTTCCAGTATGGTTAGACTAGGTCAGAGCTTTACCAACAATGCATTAATGTACCTATTTATCCACAACTCCTCCAGTATTTGTCATTTCCCTTTTTTGCCTTCTTAGCTAATCCAATGGATGTGGGGTAGTACCTCAGAGTTGTTTTAATGTGCATTTCTCTAATTATTAATGATTGAAAGCATTTTTTCATGATTGTTGACAGCTTGTAGGTCTTCCTCTTTTGTTGTTGATGATGATGATGATGATGATGATGATGACCACTTATCAATTGGGGAATGGTTCTTTTTCTTATAAACTTAATTCCATATATACATCTTAGAAATGAGACCTTTATCAGAGAACGTTGTTGCAAAGATTTTTCCCAATTTCCTACTTTTCTTCTAATTTTAGCTGTATTGGTTTGATTTGTGCAAGAACTTTTTAATTTTATTTAATCAAAATAATCTATTTTACTTCCAGTGAACCTCTCTATCTCTCATTTGCTAACACACTCTTCCCCTATCCCTTCACGTGATAAACAATTTCTTCCATGTTCCACTAATCTGCTTAGAATGTCATCCTTTATGTCTAAATCACATTCCCATTTTTAGTTTGTCTTCATATTTTTTCTTGAATAGTGAGTTGTTGCCTCAATGGCTTAAATTTTTGGGTCTATCAAACACTGGATTACTATGTTTATTTGTTACTGTATATCATGTGCCTAACCTATTCCACTGATCAATCTCCAGTACCAAATTGTTTTGATGTTTACAGCTTTGTAGCATAGTTTGAGATCTGGTATTGCTAGGCCCTCTTTACATTTTCTTTTCATTGATTCCTTTAATATTCTTGACCTTTTGTTCCTCCCAATGAACTTTGTTATTAATTTTTCTAATTCTATAAAGTAATTATTTGGTAGTTAAATTTATATGGTGCTGAATACACAAATGATAGCATTTCATTTTTATTATATTGGCTTGGTCTACCCATGAGCAATTAATATTTATCCATTTACTTAGACCTGTCTTTATTTGTGGGAAAAGTATTTTGAATTGGGATTCATATAGTTCCTGTGTGTCTCTTGACAGTTAGACTTCCAAGTGCTGTATTTTATCTGTAATTATTTTAAAAAAAATTTCTCTTTCTATTTCTTCCTTCTTGATTTTGTTGGTAATATATGAATGTGCTAATTATTTTGTGGGTTTATTTTATATCCTGCAACTGTGCTGAAGTAATTATTTTAATTAGTTTTTTAGTTGACTCTCTAGGGTTCTCTTAAGTGTACTATCATATTATCTGTAAAAAGTGATAGTTCTATTTCTTCTTTGCCTGTACGTATTCCTTCAATTTATTTTTCTTATCTTATTGCTATAGCTAGCACTTCTAGTACAATATTGAATTAGTAATGGTGATAATGAACATACTTGCTTCACTCCTGATCTTATTGGAAAAGCTTATAGCCTATCCCCATTACAAATAATGCTTGCTCTTGGTTTTAGATAGATATTCTTACCATTTTAAGGACAGTTCCATTAATTTCAGTGCTTTCTTATATTTTTAACAGGAATGGGTGTTGTATTTTGTCAAAAGCTTTTTCAGCATCTATTAAAATAATCATATTATTTTAGTGGGTTTGTTATTAATATGGTTAATTATGATTATAGTTTTTCTCATATTGAACTAGCCCTGCATTCCTTGTATAAATCCTGCCTGATTATAATGTATGATCTTTGTGATATATTGCTGTAGTCTCCTTGATAATATTTTATTTAAAATTTTTGCCTCAATATTAATTAGGAAAGTTGGTCTATAGTTTTCTTTCTCTGTTTCCACTCTCTTGGTTTAGATATCAAAACCATATTTGCATCATAGAAGGAATTTGGTGAGAACCCGTCTTTACCTATTTCCCCCAAATAATTTATGTAATATTGGAATTAATTGCTCTTTAAATGTTTGGTAGAACTCACTTATAAATCCATTTGGTCCAGGAGTTTTTCTTTGGGAATTTATTTATGGCTATTTAAATTTCTTTTTCTAGATAGGGTTATTTAAGTATTCCATTTCCTATCCAGGGGTGGGGAACTTGTGGCCTCGAGGCTGCATGTGGCCCTCTAGGTCCTTAAGTGCAGCCCTTTCACTGAATCCAAACTTCACAGAACAAATCCTCTTAATAAAAGGATTTGTTCTGTAAAACTTGGACTCAGCCAAAAGGCCACATCCAAGGACTTAGAAAGCCACAAGTTCCCCACCCCATGACAATTTATATTTTTGTATATATTCATCCATTCCATTTAGATTGTCAGTTTCATTGGCATATAGTCGGGTGAAATAGTTCCTAATTGTTGCTTTTATTTCTTCTTTGTTGGTTGTAAATTTACCTTTTTATTTTTTATACTGGTAATTTGGTTTTCTTCTTTCTTTTTCTTAACCAAATTAGCTAATGGCTTATCTATTTTTTTAAGAATAGCTCCAAGTTTAATTCAATTTTGTTAGCCTCTCTTTTGATTTTCAAAATCTTAATTGGGGTTTTAATATGTTGGTTGTCTAGTTTGTTTTTTTTTTTTGCATTGAATGCCCAATTTGTTTATCTGCTCTTTCTCTCTTTTATTGATGAGTAATTTCTGATCCATTCTGCTATCCTCTTCCATTTTATTGAATCCCAATTATGATCATATTTCCCTCCACTTCATTCTTTTAAACTTATTCTTCTCTTCTTTTTTTCCTTTGTCCCCTCTTTTGGAGAATGTTTTGCTTCTTACTAACGCCTCCCTTAGTCTATCCTTGTTCTTATTCCACACCTTTCCCTCAGCTCCTTTCCTTTCTATTTGCTTTTGGTGAGAGATTTAACTCTGTACCTAATTGTATGTGTATGTACATTTGTACCTTTTTTAACCAGTCGAGATGAGAGTGAGGTTCAAGTGTCATCCACCTCCTCCTTTCACTGCCCCTTCTTTGTTACATAAACTATTTTTCACCCTATTTATATGAGATAGTTTCCCCCATTCTTTCTCTCCTTTTGTCCCTCTCCCACTGCATTTCTCTTCCCCACCCATCCCCATTCTTCTTTTGAGATCACCTAACACAACAGGATCCCATGTAGGTCCTCTGTCTAATTAGACTCCTTCTCTGTCCTCTGGTGATGATAAGTTCTGAGGGGCTGCATATATCATCTCCCATTATATAAGAATATAAATATTTTAATCTTGTTTAATCCCTTGTGATTTCTCCCTCATGTTTACTTTTATATTCTTATCTTGACTCCTGTGTTTGCACATCAATTTTTTTTACTAAGCTCTGGTCTTTTCACCAGGAGTGCTTGAAAGTCCTCTGTTTTGTTAAAGATTCATTTTTTCCTGGGGCAGGTAGGTGGCTCAGTAGATAGAGGACCGGCCCTGAAGTCAGGAGGACCTGAGTTCAAATCCAGCCTCAGACCAAACACTTAACACTTACTAGCTGTGTGACCTTGGGCAAGTCACTTAACCCCAATTGCCTCGCCAAAAAAAAAAAAAGATTCATTTTTTCCTCTGTAGAATTGTACTCAGTTTTGCTGTGCAGATTATTCTTGGTTTTAAACCTGGGTCCTTTGCCTTCTGTTATATCATATGCTGAGCTCTCCGCTTCCTTAGGGTGATGGATGCTAAATCTTGAATGATCCTGACTGTGGCTACTCAGTACTTGAATTTTTTCTTTCTGGATGCTTGCAATATTTTTTCCATGTCCTTGAAACTCTAGATTTTGGCTATATTATCCTTGGGAGTTTTCACTTGGGGGTTTCTTTCAGGAGGCAATTGGCAAATTCTCTTAATTTGTACTTTGTCCTTTGGTCCTAAAGATATCAAGGCAGTTTTCTTTTATGATTTCTTAAACTATGATGTCTATGCTCTTTTTTGTCCATGGCTTTCAGGGAGTCTGCTGATTCTTAAATTATCCCTCCTCGATATGCTTTGCAGGTCAGTTGTTTTTCCTATGAGATATTTCACATTTTGTTCTATTTTTTTTTCAGTGTTTTGACTTTGTTGTATCATTTCTCGATGTCTCATGGAGTAATTAGCTTCCATTTGGCCAATTCTAATTTTCAAGGAGTTATTTTCTTGGGTTAGGTTTTGTGCTTCTATTTCTAAGTAGTTGATTTTCTTTCCATATCTTTCTTCCCTAGCTCTTGTCTTCTTTTCCATTCTTTCCTCTGCTGCTCTCAACTGGTTTTCACGATAATTTTTAGTTCCTTCTTTAACTCTTACTTTTCATTCTTCTAGGAATTTTTGTTAGACATGTCCAAGTTGCATTTTTCTCTGCGAGACTTTGCTTGTAGATGTTTTCAAGTAATTCTCTTCTTCTGGGTTTTGCACTTCCCTGTCGCCATAATAGTTCTTTATGATTGGGTTCTTATTTTGCTCATTCTTCCATCTTATTGTCTTTGGACTTTATGTTAGTGTGGGGCTTTGCACACTTCTTGGAGGGATGTCTGGCCTGAGCATCTATCCTCTTACATCCTTCTGTTGTTGTGACTGGGGCCCTGCAAGCTCTCCATGCCCACAAAGTGGTGAGATCTGAGAGAAGTCCTGTTCACCACCCTCCTGGTCTGAGGTCTGCAACTTTCTAACCCAGGTTTGAGTCTACTGGCAGGTCTCTGTGTGTTTCCGCAGACTGCTGCTTGATTCAACTACTATTTGCCCACTGGGAGGCTCTCCAGATTCAGAGTGACCGACGTGACAACGCCCCTTTTGTCTGGGATGCTGTGCTCTAGTCCAGGGATCAGAGCCACCTAAACAGTTGCTATTTACTTCCTAGCACTTGTTCCATGCTCGATGTGCGATTAGGACCACCATCGCTTTCTATCCTGGATCCATGAGCTGGCGCTGGGTGGTAGGTGACATTGCTGCCAGATGACCCCTGTTCCTGTACCCAGCTCTTGCTCAAGGATCTCCTGGGATCTCTTTCAAGGTGCCTTGTCTTGACCCTGTCTCAGTTCCTGGATGTTTCTTGCCACCACCATCACCACGTCTGCTCCTGACCATACCCCTTCCCCAGAGCCACAGACCTTTCTATCCATCTCCCTAAATGTGCTAGAAAAATGACTCACTGTGACTTTTTCTGGGCTTTCTTGACTAGAATTCAGTCTAATGCATTTTCTAGATCTTTATTGAGAAGGTGGGGGAGGGAAAGCCAGACTCTAATACTTCCTCTCACTCTACCATCTTGGCCCCACCAAATTGAATTGAATTGTGAACCTAATTCCTTTCTCCTCCTCAGAGACCAGAGTGGAATAAGGAATATTATTCTTCCAAGGTATTGGATGTGTATTTGTATATTTGTTCTTGCTGTATTTTATAAATAAATATTCCTTAATGAAAGCGAATCTGGAAGAAAGAATGGAAACAAGGATTTATTAAGTGCTGATGTGCCAGGCACTATGCTAAGTGCTTTACAAATATTATCTCATTTGATTCTCACAACACTGAGAGGGAAATGTTATTATGATCCCATTTTATAGTTGAGGAAAATGAGGCAGATAAAGGTTAAGTGACTTGACCAGGGTCACATAGCTAGTAAATGTCTAAGACTGGATTTGAACTCATGTCTTCCTGACTCCAAGCTTCTATTTACTTCATCAACTACATGCTTCTGATGTAGAGTGGTTAAATGGAACTGAGATCCTAGTAAACGGGTACCTAGAAATGGCTTGTATGATTGTATGAACACAATCAGTGAGAAACTTGAGCTAATAGCAGGCAACAGAAACACTCCCTGCCCCCATCTCCTCAGGGTACTGGAGAACCCATAGAGGAAGTAAAAAGTGTAACAGACCTCACCCTCATAGAGTAGGGCCGAAGAAATCTGTGCTACACTTAACTTCCTCATTTATTGAGATAAAAATTAAAGCTAGAAATATGAATAAGGGAGATAAGAATTTTCAATACCAGACTATAGGGTCTGTGTTATATATATGTGTATATATATATATATATATATATGTATATATATATATATATACATATAGGGTCTTTGTGTCTCTAGTGCCTAGCACAGTGCCTTGTGCATTTGTAGGTCCTTAATAATTATTTGGTAAATTGAATTGAGTTTGTACAATTGAATTACTCATGCCCTATTTAACTGACGTACAAACACTTTAGACAACTACAGTTATTTGTTTGGTCTAGTGATTTCATTGGCATTAGGAATTCACAGTGTGGAAACTTTTCCAGTAATACAAATTCTGAAACTTATAGTCTCTGCGTTAATAGCCTGGGTCACTGAAAGGTTAAGTGACATGTCCATGATCACATTTATGTCAGAAAAGGACTTGAACCTGATTCCAAGGCCAGTTCTCTACTTACTTTTCACACTTGATTTAGTAGAATATTTGTGGTCTTATACTTTAATGACTCCATGAGCTCATCAATGTGGATACTCACTTCAATGGAACAGATTGCAACCTATCCAAGTCTTCTCATCCTAGATGATTCTTTTCCACATCCTCCTATAAATTTTCCAAAGGGGAACTACTTAGTATGTTAGAGGACTTTCTTTAAGCCTTTTAGCCTTACATGAACACCAGTGCAGCTCTCATCCTGTCCATCCATTATATTTTACTGTTATTATATACATGATTAGTTAACCTCCTTTTCTAGTCATTCATTTCTGAGTTGGTATCTTTTATGCCATTTCTTGTGTACGTGTCATTATTGGTAATTATGCTTTGGGCTACTTGTTACTGCCATGTCTTTCTCCATTGCCCTTTGAATCATTTATAGTTTTGATTCTTTGGACAAAATGTTTTCCATTATTCACAGCCATATTGGAAGGAGATAAGGATCATGGATTTCCATCATGATGGCCTGGAAAGAGTCCTGGATTTGGCATCAAAATGCTTGGGTTCTGCCACTTACTACCTGTATTACCTTGGGCAAGTCACTTAACCTCCATGGACTTCAGTTTCCTCATCTGAAAAATAAAAGGACTGGACTGAATGACCTCTGAGTCCTCTTTCAGCTTGAATTAATTTAATTAACTAATTAATTAAATTTAATTTAAGCCCTATGGAATGAACTTTAGAGGTCATCTAGTCTAACCAACACATTTTTAGGTGAGTAAATTGAGACCCAGGGAGGTAAATAACTTGTCACAAGGTAGTAAATGGCAGAGATAGGATTTGAACTCAATCACTGATGCCAAATGCAGCACTCTTTTCATTGCAACACATGTTAAAAAGATTTTTGTTTTAATTTTGGAAAATGGTTTGTAACATCTAAAGTGCTACAGTAGTGTTTTTTTACAGTAGTTTCCAGTCACAATCCAGAACTCATTCTCTTACTCTTATTCAATTTGGGGCCCGCTCATTGTCCGCTTTCAGTGCCTATTCAAAATGGCTGGACCAATGGGTCAATTCATAATCTAAGAAACAGACAATCTTCATTCATTTATTATTTTCCTGCATGGATATTTTAAGTTGATATCAAGCACAAACAAAATTATCTAGAGGATTTCACTGTCCCTAGAAAAATCCTTCCTCCATTGTGGACATCATCCATGACAGAAATGAGGACCTTTGGTTAGCAGAAGTATTCCTACTTCATGTCTCATTTAATATTGGTAGTCAGAAATAGAACAAAGATAATTTTATGGTTGCATATATCAAGGAATCTTGTGTGATCTCAATACTAAAAGTACCAGATGCATCAATGATGGAAAATTTTAAAATATTTTACTATATTTTCATTTATCTTTGTTAAAGCTCTTTAAATACAAATAATTACAAATAGATATTGTAATTTTACTTTGAAATAAACATTTTCATCCTATTACTTCTATTCTTTGTCTTGTAGAAGAAATACACTGTGTTATTTGATACAGTTTGGTTCTTGGATGTATTCTTAAATTCTGGGCCTTCTTTAATATATGACTGAGAGATAACTTAATAAAGAGCCCTTAAGACTGCAATTTGTTCAATTTTGTAAAATCAACAAACAATAATAAGGGTGATCTTGGTTTTTTCCCCTTTCAACTAACTCTTAGACTTAAGTTGCAAAAGTCTGACATCCCGTCCCCAGATACCCTATTACTTGTGTGTCCTTGGCCTATGCATTTTACATGCACCAAAAGTCTCATATTATTAAGACAGTAGAAAGAGAACATGGCTAGGAACTGGGTTAAGTTCTACCCCTAACTAGCTGAATAATCTTGAACAATTCAGTCAATTCTTTTATGTCTTAGTTTCTTTATCTTTTAAATGGGAATGATATCTATTTTATCTATATCTATAAATTGAGAAGATGAATTTTGAAATATTAACAGAACCTCTCCCACTCAATCCCTTCCCTCATTTTTGTCAAAGATGAGCTAAGATTTCGTGTATGTAGGTGAGTCTTTCTCATGGTAAAAATCATTACAATCTTATTTGACCACTTTTCTGCTTTTGCAATAGCTGTGACTAAATTGTAGAAAAGGGACCAGAAGGTGCTAATCACAAAGTTTTTTACCATCTAGAAATGTTAACTTAATTGTTGGTTCTTTGAATGCAAACTCATTGTCCGATGACCAGAACGTCCACAAACTACTAGAACTGAACTATATAAAAACTGACTCATTTCTATAGAAACTTGGGCATTAAGCCCTTAGAAGTGTAATCCCCTTTTATCATACTTTTTCTTTTAGAAAGTTTTGACTTACAACAGATGGCGGTGGTGAGGTACTAGAAAGACCACTGAATTTAGAATCAAAGGAACTGGATTGGAATCCCTGATTGGCTTTTTACCAAGTATGTGACTTTGGGCAAGTCCTTTAACCTCTTTGGACCACAGCTTCTTCATCTATACAACAAAGTGGTTATGCTAAATGTTCTCTAAAGGTCTATTCCAGCTCTAAATTACATGAATCCTATGAGGGTGTCGGACTGCTCACTAGATGACCTTTCATTTCAGCTCTAAATTATGGGATTGTGGCAGTTCCAAAATACATCTCAGATTTGGAGTCCCTAAACTTTTTCCCCTGGTACACTCCTGATTTATACTCTTTCCTCCCATCTTGCTTCATACTGGAAACTTCCATGCCATGATTGTAGATTAGGGGATGGAGCCTAACCGCCCAATCCCTAATCCCATCAGAAATAGGTAACTAATCCAACACACTTTGGCAAGAATTTGTCCCTCCCTGTGAAACTTACGGCCCTGATCTGTGTCATTGATTTGTCCTGATGAAGACATAATTAAAGACTTAGGAATCTCCCACATCAAATTAGAAGAGTAATGAGGGCTCAGCACATACCAAGGCCAGAGGGCAACCTCTCATAGACTATTGTTAAGCCCCTCCCTCTTTCTGTTGCGTTCCAACAGCTATCATGCCCAAGGTGACCTCCCTGATGCCATCTTTGATTGCCCCTGAGTGTCTTGCTCTGATGATCCCTCTTCCACCTTGAGTGTCTCATTTAAAACCTTATGCTTTCCCTTCTTTAAATAAAAAAATATTATCTACTAAAAGCCTTCTGCTTTCGGCATTCACTGACCTGTCTGACATTTTCATGAATGCTTCCCTCGTTCCCTGATGCCTGAAAGGCTAGAGATTTTGAAGAATGATATCTGGATACTTAGAAAACTTTTGAAGGATGATACCTGGAAAGGTCAAGGACTATCTATATATGATTTAATAATGTAGGATAAAGGTTTTTCTATGTACTTAAACAAAGAGATCATACAATTAAGCAGACTAATTTTTCTGTTTTTGGCATAATTGATTAGAAGATCAGGGTTGTTCAAACACATTCATTCACAAAGGAGTTATATATCAAATTCAACGTACTCCATGGTTTTACTATTGTACTGGTAATAATCTAAGTATTCCAAGAGTTAACCACCTTAGGAACTTAGAGTGGAAACCTACCTCTCTACTTGGACAGTGAATGAATTGACTGAATAACAGAATATCTTAGAATTTACATTTGTGTATCCAACATATTCAAAGCCAATGCAATCTAAACTTCCCAAAATAGGATCTGTTTGAAACTACTTATAGGCACCAGAACAAAAGACTTTAGTGTAAAATCTCCTTGAGTTTTCACTTTGCTGTGACAGCATCACTTTCTCCTTGCTGAACTTGAGGAAAAAAATAAGCAAACATAAGGCAAAATACAGGGAAATGGTTGAAAATGAGTTAAATCTGTAGTATATTTATTGTGTTGCTTGAAACAATTCCAGTGAAAGAATGGTTATCTGATTAAATGACAAAGAGGAAAGCAGGGTAAATCTGAAATATGAAGATCCAACTGATAAGGACCATTAAAAACCAATGGTATTATAAATGAAACCATGCTCTGAACACATTGGGAAGGTCATGGCTACAGATGCTTACTAATATTTCTGATAGGAGTCCATCAAGCTAACAGCAAAAGTAACTATGGAGGCACTCAAGCTTACAGAAGCATACTATTTTGAAACTAGAAGGAACTGGATATTAGACGTTATCTAGTCCAACTCCATCATTTCACAAAGGAAAGGAAGCCAAGAGAAGTGATAACCTAACCCCATTTAGCGGGAGAGTCAGGATTAGAACCAAGGTCCTTTCATTCTCAATTCCTTTTACTTTCCACTATTCAACATCTTCAAAGGAACTTCTGAGATCTAAAATCCCAAAATTGTAAATTCTTAGGTAGAGTGACATTTAAACATAGTGAGTGTTATAGGTTTCCTTTTCCTTTAACATAATGCCAGAGCCAAGATAATAGTAGTTAATAGATTCTGCTCTTCTTTCTCTTTTGGAAATCTTCTGGGAAATAGCTCTAAAATAATTTTAATAACCCAGTCCAGTTGCTCTGAGGGGAATAGGATGAAAGAAGAAAGAATCAGAGGAAGAGTAATTTAAGTGCTTACTGACCATAACCTTGACTGGGGTTGCAGACGGAAATGTTTGAACAATATAATAAGGGACCATTTCCATAATGCACTACGTGCTTTCTGGCAAGAGAGGTCAAAGGCTGTGAGTCTCAAAAAGCATATTTTCAAAGGAATAGTGGTACTCTGACGTGATGTTGGTACTAAGTGTATTTTTAAAATTAGAGACATAATCAGGTAAATCAGGGACTACAGAGTGGTCCCTCTGTATTAGTTAGTAGCTATAGAGTTGGTCAATTGGTAAAGGCAAGAAGGGTCCTTTGTTGAAAAATGGCAAAACTGCGGACATTATAAAAGGAGCAGAGCAATAGAGGATCATGACTCTCGAGCTTGAGTTTTAAGAAGCAAAGAAATAAGAGTGCCAGGGGTTGACTTGTAAAAAGAGAAATACAGAATGAGTAGGGCCTAGGAGGACTTATCAAAACTCATTGGTACCTGTGGGAAATTATAGGTGGCAGGAAAAGAAGAGAAATGAGGAACAACAAACCTATCCTCTCCCCTTGTTGGAGTGCAGTACACTGATTCACTAAGCACAGTACTATAATTCATGAAGATTATACAAGTCTCCAAGGAGAGGGTTGCTTACTTTGGGAGAGGTCTCAACTGTCTGTGGTTTGTGTTCATTAATTTGAAAATAAAACTTTTATATTTTGTGATTTGTGAACCTCAGTCCTTGTAAAAGGAGGTGGTACTTACCCTTTGAAGAGTGTCAGAATCTAATATTCACAGGATCCACTTGGGTAGGGACAATAGAGAAAAGTGAGAAATCAACAAACTGTATCCCTGCTTTTCATGTCAAGAGGCAGCCTCTGATACAAGGCTATGTGAGCATGGTTCTTATTTCCTAATTGAGAGTGAAATTACTGAGACCTAGAGCTTGTGATATACTTAAATAACAATAATGATACTCTTTTGAAAATTATTATTTTGAAAATCTCTCTAAATCTTTTACTTGGAGATAAACAAACTTCCACTCAGTCATATCCTCCACATACCAGTGATTCTGAACCCCTGTAGGTCATCATCCAAACCCCATTCCCCATTTCCTACTACCTGATTCTTTATTCCCATTCCCCTCAATTCACCCTCCCGCAAAGTCTCAACCAAATGTAACTTCTTTTCCACTGTATCTTCTCAAATGCCAACTCACACAGTCAACAAACTTGCTTTCATCTTAAATCTTTTTCCTTTCTCACTCATTCCATCTTTTTGACTCGCCCTGAAACCTGGCCCCCTCCTAATGACACAGACTCCTTGTCTTCCCTTTCCAGCACTGGCTATGTTTTCACTCATTCCCCTTGACTCACTGATCAAGATGAAGGAATTGTAACACTCCTTGCTCCCCATTGCCACTTCTAGGTTCACTCTGCAACCCCTACTAAGTTACCTCTCCCCCTTTGAAGTTCATACAACCCACATCTACCAGCCAATCAATCAACATCTTGGTAGATGTTGTCTTTAGATCTCCATAACACTACCCTTCCTTTCTAAAGAAGTTTAGTACCTGGCTCATAATCTTCCTCTCTTCCTCAACTCTTCTTCATACTAGAGACATCAACATACATACCGCTGCTCCCTCAAACTACCTAACCTTCCACTTCCTCACCCTACTCATTTCCCATGACCCTCTCTTCCACCCCACCTCAGGCATACACAAAGATGGTCATGCCTTGTTCTTGCCATCACCCACAAGTGCACCACTTCCATGTACATGAATTCTGAAATTCACTTATCTGATCATAAATCCATTGGTTTTCCAACTCTCCATTTGATTTCTAATACCAAATGTTGATCTTTATCCTCACCATTACTTCTCATTCCTTTTTCCCTTCAGTTCTCTCTCAGGTTATCACCCCTGCAGTAGCCATACTTTTCTCTTTTCCCCATCTTGACCCCTTGATGAACCAGCTCAACTCTACACAGTCTTCTTCTTTTGAGTCCCTTGACCCTTTATTAGATCTCTGTAGCATTCAAGGCTGTCTGACTTGTCTATGACTCTTTCAGTCCTTATTTCTATCTTCTTCCCTGTATTTTTAAAAGATATCTCAATGATTCTCTTTTTTCCTCTTCATCATTTTTTCTTCCCCATCTCTATACTCTTTTGCCCTCTAATATCCTCCCCTCATTGGGAAAAAAATAATCAAAACAAAGTCCTTGTGACAAATATGCACAGTCAAGAAAAATACATTCTGACATTGATCATGTTGAAATTTTATTCTTATTCTGCATTTTGAATCCATTATCTCCTGTCAAGATATTGGTAGCATGCATCATCATTGGTTCTCTGGAATCCTGGTTGGTTATTGTGATGATCAGAGGTTTGAAGTCTTTCAAAGTTGTTTTTCTTTACAATGCTGTCACACTGTATAAATTGTTCTCTGGGTTCTGCTTACTTCATTATACATCAGTTCAGACAAATTTTCCTAGGTTTCTCTAAAACCATCTCTTTCATTATTTCCTATAGGGCTGTAATATTCCATTACATTCATATGCCACAATTTGTTTAGGTATTTTCCAGTTGATGGAAACTTCCCTAATACTCATATCTTTGCCCCTACAAAAAGAGCAACTATAAATATTTTCATTCCAGTGGGCCCTTTTCCTTTCTTCTTTATTTCCTTGGGAACACAAACTACGTTTTCAAATAGCAGTGGGAGAAAACTGTCTACTTGTAAAGACTGGGCTGCAATTGACAGAGTGAACATGACCCCATGATGACATAAGACTGCATGGAATATCTGAGGCAGAAATAGTGTGGATGTACAGTGGTATCTTAGCCAGTCACCAGCCATGCTATGGCTAAGTTCCATGACAGCAGCAACTGACTAAAAGCATGTCTTCCTTCCTTAAGGAAAGGAGTGAATGGTGTGTGTGTGTGTGTGTGTGTGTGTGTATGTGTTTCTCAATGATTGAGAATAATTTTTGTAGCATAGATAATACTTGCTCTTTAAATGTTTTTAAGAATTTACTTGTCAATCTATCCGTAGCAGATGCTTTTTTCTTTGTTTGTTTTTATTTGGCTTATTCAATGTCACTTTCTGAGATTAGTTTTTTAAAGATCTCCATTTTTTTGTTTTGTTAATGGGTATTTTGTATTTTTACAAGTCTAGCACCTCCTCTGATTAGCTAAGGGCAGTTGCTACTATATGATGCTATCTCATAATACTAACACCTATCTTGCAGTGTTGTTGTGAGGATCAAATGAGATAATGTAATACATGTCTCTAATCCCTTAATAACCTTTAATGACTGGATAGGATGTCTCCCTCCGGGCAAATAACTGCTAGATGTCATGGACAATAGAGAAATACCTTTCTCTCCCATGCACAGATATTCTTCACAAAGTGCTCCCAAGCCTCAACCTGCTCTGGAACTCCTGGATTACCCTTAAGGCCTAAATATTTAAAGCATGTCCTAAAAAGCATGTCCGATTTTCATTTGACCAACGATATTTCTTCCTTTAATTCACTCTGGGAACTGGTTTCAAGCTTCTTAAAGGTACAGAGGGACTTAACAACTTGTTAGCATATTAACACCTCATTATCTCTGTTATAGCAATTGAGCTGGTGATGTGGGAAAAACTAAATAACTCTTACATAGGTAATCATCTGTTTCCTTTGCTAAGTATAGTTGTAGGTCTCAAAAAAAGGAAAGAGTTACTATTGCAATAGCTGAATGAGCTTGATTTCTATTGGGAAAATTCTACAAAGGCAATAACTACTCCTAAGAATATCAGTATATCTATATTATGACAAGTCATACTAAACTAACTTCATTTCCTTTTTCCCAGGGTCATTAGACTGATCAGTGAGAGAAATGTCATAAACATAGCTTATACTTAGATTACAGCAACATATTTGACGAAGTCTTACATACTGTACTTGTCGATAAGATGGAGATATATTGGCTAGATGATAGTTGTTAGGTGGATTTAGAATTCATTGAATGCATGAATCCAAAGAATAGCCCTTAATGGGCTTTTGTTTGTTGATTTGGAGGGAGATCTTTGGATTGTGTGCTCATGGATCTGTCCTTTGACCTTGTGGTGACCAATGGTTTGTTTTTTTTTATTAGTGATTTCATTGAAGGTGCAGATGGAATGCTTATGAAATTTACAGATGACATGAAGCTTCCAAATAAACCTACCATATTTAGTGGCAATCAGAATCCAGAATAATTTGAATAGGTTACAATGTTAATCATAATATAACATAATTAAACATAAAAGGAATAAAAATAAAGTCTCACACTTGGGTTCAGAAAAATCATTTTCAGAAATGAAGGATGGAGTGTGTTTGTGTGTGTGTGTGTGTGTGTGTGTGTGTGTGTGTGTCTAGGTCTAGACAACATTTCCCATGAGGTGGGAAATAAAAGATTTGGGGGGTTTAGTGTCCTGAAAGATCAATATATGTCAACAGTGTGACATGGCAGTCAAAAAATGGCTATAAAAATGTTTATAATGAGAAAGGTCATCATTCCACTATACTCTGTCCTCACCAGTGCACATTTGGAATATTGTATTCAATTCCAGTTACTAAATTTTGAGGAAAGTCAGTGAAAAACTAGAACATTTCCAGGAGAAGGCAATCAAGTGGGTTAAGATACTACATAATGCACATATAAGCATCAGTTGAAAGAACTGGGGATGTTTAACCTGGAAGAGAAAATTTTAGACAATGATGGCTCACTTCAAGTTTTTGAAGAACTATCATGTAGAAAGGGGATTATATTTATTCTACTTGGTCCCAGAGAGCAAAACTTGGAAAACACAGAGGCAGATTTTTAGACTGATGTAACAATGAAGTCCCTAATGATTAGTTATCTAAAAGTGGAGTGAGCTGTCATTGGAGGAAGCGGGCTCTCCCTTACAGGAGATTTTCAAGCAGAGACAAGAAGATCTTTTGTTACAGAAAAGATTAATGGTCAGGTACAGCTAGGCTCTGAGGTCTCTTCTCACTCTTTCATTCCATGATTCTTAAATCTGGACTACCAGCTCCCTTTGTTTCTCCACTTTCAGGGAGATAATATGATCAGCAAAGCATGTCAAAAATCCCTTGAATATGACTGTCGTAAAGATTGATTATGAAGGACAACCCAGGAAACTGTGAGAATTAATGGAAAACTGCTAAAAATGAATGCAATCTGCTGTTATAATTTTAGAAGCAGACTTGCAATAGACATCTTGATAGCTGAAGTCTTCTATCACTAACGTATCTTACCATTGTGCTTTTTTTTTGGTAATTTGTAATAAATGCTGAGACAAACTCAGGAACTATATGAACACAATTACAAAACACCTTTAACACAAAGAAAGTCAGATCTAAACAACTATAGCAATATTAATTGCTCATGGGTAGGCTGAGTCAATAAAACAAAAATGACAACTCTACCTAAATTAATTTACTTATTCAGTGCCATACCAATCAAACTACCAACAGTTTATTTTATAAAGCTGAAAAAAATCATAACAATTCATCTGGAAGAATGAGAGGTCAAGAATATCAAAGGAATCAATGAAAAAAAATGTGAAGGCATGTGGCCTAGCAGTACCAGATCTCAAACTGTATAACAAAGTGGTAATGATCAAAACAATCTGGTATTGGCTGAATAGATTAGGTTCATAATACACAGTAGTAAATGACCATAGTAATCTAGTCTTTGACAAACCCAAAGATCCAAGATTTTGGACAATAATTTACTATTTGATAAAAACTGCTGGGAAAACCAGAAAGCAGATTGGCAAAAAACTAAATATAGACCAACATGTTATGTCATAATCTGAGATAAGGTCAAAATAGGTACATTATTTTGTACAAGCATTTTATATTGTCTGCAGTTATTTTAAATTGAATTTCTATTTCTATTTCTTCCTGCTGGACTTTGTAGGTAATATGTAGAAATGCTGATGATTAGTCAGGGCTTATTTTATGTCCTGCAACTTTGCCAAAGTTGTTAATTATTTCATCTAGTTTTTCAGTTGATTTTCTAGGATTCCCTAAGTATACCATCATATTGTCTACAAAGAGTGATAGTTTTGTTTCCTCATTGCCTATTCTAATTCCTTCAATTTCTTTTTGTTCTCTTATTGCTATAGCTAGTATTTCTAGAACAAGATTGAATAATAATGGCAATAACAGGCATCCTTGTTTAAATCCAGACCTCTTTGGAAAAGCTTCTAACTCATCCCTATTACAGATAACGCTTGCTGATGGTATGAGATAGCTACTACTTAACATTTTAAGAAAAGCTCCATTTATTCCTATGCTTTCTAATGTTTTCAATAGGAATGAGTGTTGTATTTTGTCAAAAAACTTTTTCTGCATCTATTGAGATAATCATATGTTTTTGTTGATTTGTTATTGATATGGTCAATTATGCTGATAGTTTTCCTAATATTGAACCAGCCCAGCATTTCTAGTATAAATCTCACCTGGTCACAGTATATAATCTTTGTGATATATTTCTGTAATCTCCTTGCTAGCATTTTATTTTTAAAAGTTTCATTAATATTCATTAGGGAAATTAGCCTGTAGTTTTCTTTCTCTGTTTTTGCTCTTCCTGGCTTAGGTATCAGCATCATATTAGTGTTGTAAAAGGAATTTGGTAGGACTCCTTATTTTCCTGGTTTTTTTCCCCAAATAGTTTACATTGTATTAGAATTAATTGTTCTTTAAATGTTTGGTAGAATTAACTTATGAATCTATCTGCTCCTGAGGGTTTTTCTTAGGGAGCTCAGTTAAGGTTTGTTCAATTTTTGTTCAATTTCTTTTTCTAAAATAGGGTTATTTAAGCATTCTAATTCCTTTTCTGTTAATCTAGGCAATTTATATTTTTGTAAATATCCATATATTTTACTTACATTGTCTTGATTGCTATTTCCTAATAAGAAAAGGAGGACCCCAAGTTTTATATCCTAGGTTTGACTCTGTTCTCACCAAATGCCAGTTCCAGAGTAGCAAATAGCAAGTAAGTTTATTCAAGTTGATAGCAAAACAAAAATAAGAGAAAATATACAGACAATAAAGATTGAAGGGACTTCTTCCTCCAAAGAGGGAGATAACTCGATTCATCTGAGAGGGAGTCTCAGATCTCACCCAAAAGGGAATTCCCCTTTGTCTCTAATGCTAAAGAAGTGAATAGAAAACATAATCAAAGTTCTACATGTCAGCTTCTTCCCAGAGTCTTTTTTCCCTCCCTTCTTTGACCTGAAGAGAGGTTGGCATTGCCCATCTTTTTCTCAAAGATAAAAGCCAGAAGAACTGAAAGAGAAAAGAGCAGATCTGTTTTCCTCTAGCATCAACCTTGCCCCACATGTATGTATGGGGCATTGATCTCCATCAATAAGGAGAAATTCCCATACCAATGGTTTTTGGAGCTATGGTTATGCTAATAATCTATATATGCATATGTAGGCAGTTGAGGACATTAAATATTATTTCTGCCCCATTTACTTGGTATTTTTCTTCTGAGAATTATTGGATACCTCTTCCATTATTCTTTCATGGTAAATGCTGTTCTTAGTCTCTGGTTTTATCCTTTTGAATCTTTTCATTTTGGCAGTCAGCCTTCTGTTCATCTTATTATTAAACAAAACATAGCTCCTCCCTTCTCCAAGACCCCGATATTTCTTACCTGATGTTGATTACCCACTTTCCTATATTAAGCAGTTTTTTTCTCAGACAGAAGTTCCCTTCCATAGTTGGCATCTTAACTCCTGTAGTTTTACTTAATTCCATTATCTACAATCTCTCTAAAGTGCCCGGGTTTGCTTAATTTAGGTTATGGTTTGCCCCATAATAATCCTTTAAGATAAGCAAGACTTTTTCTTTGTATATGAGAATAAACTATGTAGTTTTTCAGCAATCATCATCACCATCATCATCACAATAATGATCAGCAATCAATAGTCACAATAAAAACAATGCAAATTAGTGATACACAATGTATAATTAATTAATCCTAAAGCCACTCACCAACATTTGTCATTTCGAATTTTAGGGGCTCATTTCTTACTATTACTTTGCCTTTTCTTTTTTTAAGATAATCAGATGGCAAAGTGGTTAAAGTGCTAGGCCTGGAATTAGAAAGACATGATTTCCAATACCGCATCAGATACTACTGTGTGACCCTGGGCAAACCACTTAACCTTTGCTGCCTTGGTTTCCTCATTTGCAAAATGGATATAATAGCACCTACCTCACAGGATTGTAGTGGGCAGTTAGGTGGCACAGTGGATAAAATACTGAGCCTGGAGTTAGGAAGACTCATCTCCCTAAGTTCAAATCTGTCTTCAGACATTTACAAGCTGTGTGACCCTGGGCAAATCTCTTAACCTTGTTTCCCTCGGTTTTCTCATCTATAAAATAAGTTGGAGAAGGAAAGATAACTGTTCCAGTATCTTTTCCAAGAAAACCCCAAGTGAGGCCACAAAGAGTCAGATATAACTGAAAAACAACTGAACTGGGGGCAGCTAGGTGGTGCAGTGGATAGAGCTTTGGCCTTGAAGTCAGGAGAACCTGAGTTCAAATCTGATCTCAGACACTTGACACTTAATAGCTGTGTGACCTTGGGTTTAACCCCACTTAACCCCAATTGCCTCACCAAAAAGCCAAAAAAAAAAAAAAGACTGAACTGAACACAAGGTTGTTGTATCAACTAAGATAAAATTGTGCCTGGCATATAGTAGTCACTTAATAAATGTTTGTTCCTTTCCCATTTTTAATACTATGATGATTAGCAGCGTTGTCAGAGCAACTAGACAGGAATGGTAATATCTGAGTATGCAAGTGGGAAACATAATAGATATGGCATCAATTTTTGTGGATAACGATGAGCTTTTGCCAAGTTAACATGGGAGGAAGCGCTTTCTGGCACATGTACAGCCACAGAGGGAAGGCTCTGCTGCACATTATACTCGCTATGATAATAGAAGTGATTGCTGCTAAGAAAAGGTGGCTTCGAGGAGGCAACCATACCTCTATAAGGAATTCAACAGCAGATTACATGGCTCTTCCATGTCACAAGCTCAGCTGAAGGAGGCAGGATTAGCCTCGACTTTATGCTGATTGGCAAAATAGAGCGTGGACGTGGTAGCTGATCAGCAAGCTCTTGAGGCTCACTTGTTTGCATTGCTTTCCAGTGGCAGGGAATGAAGGCAGGCCTATTTAAGATAGTGTTAAAATCTCAGCCAATGCTCTCAAAACTGGGACAATCAACAGGTATTTGTACAGTCTGACTCCGTGCCAGGCACTTTGCCTGGCCATGGGGATGTGTTTGAAAAATGGAGCAATCCCTACTCTTAGGGAACTTATATTCTAATTGGAAAGACAACAAATACATATAAAACTATATAAAGCATAAATGTAAAGTTTAATAAATGTAAAGTTTAATGTAAAGTTTACATTAAGTAAAGTTTAATGTAAATGTAAAGTTTAATATGTAAAGTTTAATAAATGTAAAGTTTAATGTAAAGTTTACTTTACATTATGTAAAGTTTAATGTAAATCTAAAGTTTAATATGTAAAGTTTAATAAATAAATATGCACACAGTTCTAAGTAAGCTAGAGTCAATACAATTAAGATTCATTATCTCCATAATGTAATGATACAAGAGTGTGGAATTTGGAGAACTCTTACACTCATGGTGATCTTGGGATTGTTCTTATGGGTAAGTTTATGTGACTTTCTATAGTATCTACAATTCAGGGAGTTTGCCACCATTTCTTATTCTCAGAGAAAAATATTCTCTGTTCAGGGCCTCAGTTATCTTGCCAAATGATTGGCAAAAGTAGCCAGGAGTGCAAACCAGCCTTCTCAAGTTACTACAGAAATCAACTTGTGATAAATAGTGACTGCAGGCTCAGTTGAATTACCAAAAGCCTAAGCAAATTGGGAGTAGTTAGGTAGGGCAGTGGATAGATCATCAGGCCCGGAGTTAGGAAGATCTAAATTCAAATCCAGCCTCAAATACTTATGAGCTGTGTGGCCCTGGGGAAATCACTTAACCCTTATTTACTTTAGTTCTTCATCTGTGAAATAGGGACACAGTGGAGAAGGAAATGGCAAACCACTCCAATATCTTTGCCAAGAAAATTCCATGGGCAATGTCCATGGCATCCCATAGAATTGGACACAATTAACTGAAAGACTAAACAATAACAACAAACAATGTCAACCTAAAAATATTCTTCTCTTTAGCCTTCCTGCTCGAAATTTGTGATCCAGTAATTCAGGCAGGTCAGCTCAGACAGTGATTACCATCAGTTTTTCCTTTTGAAACTGTGCCATTCATGGTATGGGACAAATGGCATACCAAGAATGTGACTTGATCCTAGGGTAATAAATCTCCTTTTCATCTTTCTAACAAAAATTGGATGTGTCTGTGGTGATCCTGTAGATTGTAGTAGCAGCCATGACTGAAAGAATACTCACACTTTCCTCAGGGCAACTGGCCATGGTGATAGGAAGGATTGTGCTTGATTTATGGTTTCTGAATCTTTGTCTAAATTCCCTGAGGGAATAAGAAATGTTGGCATGAGAATCAAGGACTGGCTATGTTTGGAATGAGGGGGTCATCTAAGGTCAGTAGAAGCTGGGAAGCAGCCACATAAGTGTCTTGAAGGGAAGATAAATATTTTTGTTCAGCTCTTAAGTTCCCATTGCCTAACAGTTAGTGCTAATAACTTTTTATCTATGAGTACCTATCATAGGAATTGTAAGATTTTACCACTAAAATATACAGAAGTCCTGTGCTCCAGGTCAGCTATTCTGTAGGCTAGTAAAAGTGTCTACTTTCTTTATTGTAGATCCCTCTGCCCTTTGCAGTCTCACAATTATGCCTCTTGATGGCTTGGAGAAGAGAGTCAGGAGTTAGAGAAAAAGAAGAAGCTAGGAGTGGGAGGAGAAAGACCTAGGGTACCTGAAGATGTTAGGAAGAAGGTGCCAAGTCAACCAAAGAAACAAATTCCGAATGGTTAAAGAGTTAGGAAGAGTGAATCAGCAGAGTCTGATAGATCTGAAGCCAAGGAAGTAAAGAGAACATAGTAGGAGGAGATCAAGTCAACAGGCTAACTGTAGAACAGTGAGAATGTTCTAGTGTTAAATACTATAGAAAATTCAAGGAAGATGAGAACAGAAAAGTAGGATTTGGCGATTGGGAGACTTTTAGTAACTTTTGAGAGAATAGTTTCAGTCAAGTAGCAGTAGGTACAGAAGTCCAATTTTAAAGGGGTGAGGAGAGAATAGAAGATGAGGAAGGGGACAAAATAAGATAAATTTTTTATCAAGAAAGTTGGCAGTAAGGGGGAGGAGAGAGAGAGATGGAACAGTAGCTGAATGTGGTAGAAGGATCACAGGAGGATTTTTACTTATTTATTTTTAAGACTGGGGAAATCTCAGAGTGTTTTTAGTTAAATGGAAAGGAATGAGAGAGGAAGAGGCTGAAAATTCATGAGGGAAAGAGATGACTGCTGAATCAGCACCTAAGAAGGATTGGACTTTGGGGAGGGGGTTAACCCGAGCAAGAGGAGGAAGAGACAGATAGGGAGGCTGAGAACTATGGTGGAAGGAGGTAAGGGAAGAGAAAGAGATCATGTCAAATAGCCTCAACTCCATTAAGTGAAGTAAGAGGCTAAGTAAATTGTGGGCATAATATTGAAAGAGTCTTGTAGAGAAAAAGGTTTGTAGCACTTGCTGTGGTGAATAACATAGAAAATCCGTAAGAGTAAAGTTGAGCGGCAGTGATGGCCCCCAAATGATGCAATGTACCATAAATTTATAGTAGCATCATACATTCAGTAAGCAAAAATTTTGTTAAGCAATTATGATGTACTAGGTACTGTTCCAAGCACTGAAGATAGAAACACAAAAAAATAAGAAGTCCCTGCCCTCTGGAAGCTTGCTTTGTAACAGTAGTAGATACAGGTGTGTGGTGTCCCTTGAAAGATGCAGCTGGCCTGCCTATAGTCACTTCCTCTTAAGCACTTGTCTCTGGAGATTAATCAGCCACACCTGGTTATAATTCACTGATTTTTTTCTCCTATAAGCAATATGATGACCCCTCTGACCCCCTCCTCTGCTGACTTAAGGTGTTTATTTTAAATGAAAAGTTAGGAGTAGAATCACAGTTACTCACAGACCCCAGTCAGGGTTGGCTTTCTGACTTGTGTATATATATCTCTAGCTAGGTAAGATTTAGGTTACCAAATATGTTTGGGTAGAGAAGTGATCAGAGAGACACCTAAAACCAGGATTTGGTTCACTGTGACGTGTTCTGCCCTAGCTCCTGCACTGTCTTCCCTTTACCCAGCTCACTATGGTGTCCTCTTTTGTGTGGTAACCCAAACTGGACACCTGCGGCATTGTCCTTAGGGCCTGGGGGGTGATCATGTTGGTCCTTCTTGGAATTTTCTTCAGTGTCCATTCTGCTGTGCTAATTGAGGATATACCTTTTACTGAGAATCATCTTACTGGGAATGGTCCTCAGAAAATCTATCCACTTTATAAACAAGTGAGCTACCACTGCTTCTTTGCTACTGGCCTCTCTCTTCCTTGAGGCTTTTCATTCTGCCAGGTCTGGCTCAACAGGATGCTCTCTGTTCTCTGTTCCATTCCCAAGAATTTGGGAGTGCCCATTTATCCCACATCTCTTATGTAAAGTCCCTTCTCTCAACCTTACCCTTTCTTCTTGGGGTCCCTCTATTTCTTTCACTTTAGCAACTAAGAGTGTTGTTGGTTGTCTCCTAGGGTGGGGTGGGAAGAGGAGAGCTTCCGTTATCTATTTTGCTCAGTTGTTTTGCCCCTGTTGGTGGAGATGGCTATACTTTACCCTTCCCAGTACCTTGGTTGTCTCTGCCAGTAACCATAAAGCAAAGGTGTTTCTTTAAGTGAAAAAAGAGGAAGAAGTGAAAAGAGTATGTATGGTATCTGCTCATGGGAAGGCACTGGGAGGGAGAGAAAATTGGAGAAAGAACAGACTCAGAACATGAGTCAGTCATTGAAGAGAAGGATATAATCAGTGGCTTCAGCACAAGTCTTCATGCTATAAACATGGTGCCTGTTGGACCTAAGGCCCTCCTTGATCTCTTCCTTCTCTTTCTCAGCTCAGCCATACTTTTTCTTTCTCGTTTCTCCTATTTCCCCCATGCCACTGATTCAGGCTTAATTCCTGAGTCTCCTCTCTGTCTCTTGCTCCATCCTCCAAAGTCCTTCTCCAAAGACATTTTATTGTAGTAGAAAAATTCTGCCCTCCAGTTCTGTTCCCAAGAGAACTCTCTTTCTCCTTGAACTGGGAAAAATACAATTACCAGAGATCTTTAGAAATTTAGGACTCCTTTCATAGGGTAGCCAGTCCAACATCAGTCAGAATGACTTACACATTCTGTTGGGGAAAACAATAACACAGATCATAGGGATTATAGATTTAGAGATTGAAGGAATCTCAAGAGGTCATCTAGCTCAATCCCCTCATTTTACAAATGAGGAAACTGAGGCCCAGAGAGTGACTTGCCCAGGATCACATAGCTAGTAAATGTCTAAGTCAGATGAGGGGAGAGAGATAGGGACTGACCAGATTGCATTGGTATAGGGAACTCTAGGGTGATGAAACCATCTCTACTAATGCAACTTGGCACCTTCTCTGCAACCTATAGTCTTAGAGAATTGCCTCAAACAGAGTTTAAGTGACTTGCCCCAAGTCACGTAAGTATGTGTCAGAGATCGGACTTGAATCTATGTCATTTTGGATTTTTTAGCCTAGTTTTCTATCCCTTATGCCGTGAGGTGTGGGGAAGCAATAAAGCAGTGGCAGCTGCGGGGAATCAGGGTTTGTTTCAGGTAATAGGTGATACTTGAGCTGAGAGTCTTTGAAAGAAGTGAGAGATTTTAAGAGGCAGAGGTAAGGAATATGAGTATTCCAGTTATAGGAGAGACCTTGTAAAAAGACATGAAGAAAGGAAATGAAATGTCATATGTGAGGAAATAGTAAGATTAGTAGAGCTTAGCATGTGAGGGAGAGTAATATATAGTAAGCCTAGAACAGTAGGCTGAAACCCGATTATGAGCAGTTTTCAATGTCAAACAGATGAATTTGTATTTTATCTTAGAGGCAATATGGACCCACTGAAGCTTCTTGACGAGAAGAGTGACATGGCCAAACCTGTTACTCTCGGCACATCAGTTTCGCATACATGTGGAAGAAAGATTGTAGAGAGGATTCAATTAAGGAGCCGATTAGGAGCAATTGAAGTACATAGTCCTGGTGAGAGATGATATTGATCTGAGGTGGTGGCTTGAAGGACAGACACTTTTACAAAAGATCTTGTGGCTGTAGAATTTACAATATTTGGAAACAAATTGGATATTGGGGAGAAGGGGATGAGAGAGAGGGTAGAGTCAAGGATGATTCCAAATTTGAAAACCTAGATAAATGGAAAGATGGTGGTGTCCTCAATAGAAATTGGGAAGTTAGGAAAATGGCAATGTTGGGGGATTTGCTATAAACATGTTGGATTTAAGATGCCTACTGGACATCCAGTTTCAAATGTCTAATAGTTTAAGATACAGGACTGTAGTTTAGGAGACAGACAAGGACTGTGTAGCATTCACTCTGTGGATACTTTCCCAACTTTCATTCACATTCACATTAACAGGATGCTCTCTGTTCTCTGTTCCATTCCCAAGAATTTGGGAGTGCCCATTTATCCCACATCTCTTATGTTATCTCTAGAGTGTAATACTATTATCCCTCACAATCCTAAGGGTAAGCCTGAAGATTAATGGGGCATTTTAGTACTGTCTCTCTATGATTCCTTACCAGTGTGCTTACCATTAATTATCAGCCAGAATTAATTTGCTTTTAGAACAGGTATTTTCTAAGAAAATATAGCAAGCACAGTTACTATAGAAACTTCCCTCCTAACCAGAGAAGCACTCTTCCTTTGCACACACAGGATCTTTGGGGAAAGTAGGTGGTACGGTGGATAGAAAGCCTGAACACCTGAGTTCAAATCTGTTCTCAGACATTTACTAGCTGTGTGACCCTGGGTGAGTCACTTAACCCTATTTATCTCACTTTCCTCCTCTGTAAAATTATCTGGAGAAGAAAATGGCAAAATAGCCAAGAAAATTCCAAATGAGGTCACAAAGAATCAGACATGACTGAAAAAAGACTAAACAGCAGTAACAAAGGCTCAAACTTTGGTCACATGTGAACAAAAGGTTTATAGTTCTGGTTCATAGTTGTGGGTTACCGGATGTTTTTTCCTCCCCTTCATGGAATCCTTATACAATTCTCCTTAGATGTAGCTCTCTGCTAAACTCCAGAAGTCAGTGCTCTTGCAGAGTCCTGAAGCTACATTTTCCTGGTGTTTCTAGTTTGTCCCCAATGTGTCTCTCAGGTCTTGACGCAGACACTGCTGTCAGCCACCGATGCTCCAGGAACATAGCTATACTGAAGACAATGCTGCTTTCTCCTATGGACACTGTTGCCAGTGCTGAGAACAACTGTAGATTTTTAGACCTTTATAAAATTTACAAGGTTGTCCCCTAGTCACTGACAGTAGGGGAGGGAGAAAACACACTCTCTCTCTCTGTCTCTCTCTGCCAGTGTCTCTCTCTCTCTGCTTCTGTCTCTCTGTCTCTGTCTCTATTTCTCTCTGTCTCTCTGTCTCTGTCTCTGTCTCTCTCTGTCTCTCTCTCTCTCTGTATTCCTTAACCACTAGATTTGACCACCATTCATCTAACTAGTTCTGAACTACTTTGTGCTTTTAATATGTAACTCCACCCGCACCAATCAATCACAACATATTTCCTGTGTGGAGTTATCCAATGGCTCGAATTCCCTATGATCCTTTCAAATTGATTAATAGTTTGTTCTCATTCAGTTCACTTTTGATTGATTGATTGAGTCAGTTGAGATGTCTGGAACCTCTGTGATTAATTGAGCTGGGGGTAGCTCCTCACCCTTACAGATAGATATATAGATCTGGGAATCATGGTGATGACAGTTAAACCCATGGGAGCTGATAAAATCATCAAAAGAGAAACTGTAGTAAAAAAAAAAAAAAGGAGAAAGTCCATAACAGAGCTCAGGGTACACCTACAATTAAGAGGTTATTGTTGTGTTGTTTCAGTCATGTCCAATTCTTTGTGGCCCCATTTGGGGTTTTCTTGGCAAAGATACTGGAGTGGTTTGCCATTTCCTCCTCCAGTTCATTTTACAGATGAGGAAACAAGAAAACAGGGCGAACTGATGGGATCACACAGCTAGCGTGTGTCTGAGACCAGATTTGAACTCAGGAAAATGAGTCTTCCTGACTTCAGGCTTAGCACTCTATCTACTTCACCACCTACCTGCCCACAATAATTCCTTATTGTGGAAATGTGGAATTGCTTATTGTAGGAGTCCTGGCGGTAGGGTGATGACAGGGCTCAGAAAAAGGAGCATAAGATCATAGATTTGAAACTGGAAGCATGAGGGGTCATCTAGTAAAACCTCCTTATTTTATAAACAAGGATATGGAGGCTTAGAGAAATTAAGTGACTTGTCCATGGCCGTACATTTATAAATATGAGGTGAAATTTGAACCTGGGTCTTCCTGCCTCCAATTCCAGCTTGATATCAACCATATGCTGCCATACATCATGCTACCATTCTCACAATGGGATGGGGCTATCAAAACCAGAGTGGATCTGTGATGCCTACATCCCTCCTTTCCTCATCCATTCATTCCTGCCAATCCTGATGATTTCTCTCTCTGTTTCTCTCTCTGTCTGTCTGCTCTGTCTCTCTCTCTCTCTCACACACACACATACACACACACACAGTTGTGAAATTTGTCTTCAGTGTTATGTTTGTCTTCCTTCCTCTAAACCTCCATGTGTCCCTCCCATAGTCATAGTCAACCAGCATTTATTTAGTACCTATTATATACCAGGAACTGTACTAAGCCCTTTAGAAATCCTTTAGAAAGGGGCAGCTAGGTGGCGCAGTAGTTAGAGCTCCAGCCTTGGAGTCAGGAGGACCTGAGTTCAAATCTGACCCCAGACGCTTGAAACTTTCTAGCTGTGTGACCCTGGGCAAGTCACTTAACCTCAAATGCCTCACCAAAAAGGAAAAAAAATCTTTTAGAAATAAAGCCTCTCAGTTGATTCTCACAACAACATTGTGAGGTAGGTGCCATGATCATCCCCATTTTACAGATGAAGAAACTGAAGCAAACAGAGGATTAGTGGCTAGCCCAGGGTCATACAGCTAGTAAGTGTCTAAAGCTGGATTTGAATTCAGGTCTTCCTGAGTCCAGGCCTAATGCTCTATTCACTATGCCACCTAACTACCCAAAAAAACCTGAAACACATCTTCTTACAAATATACACACCATCAGTGAAGAGAGTAGACATACACAAGGATAACACACGAGAGATACATATTTGGAACACTTGTCCAGGATACATACTTTGCAGGACAATTCATATCTCTATTATGTCAGGATCACCAGTGTTTTTGGTGAGCAACTCTAAGTATGAATAGCCCAGTGACAGAATGTGAACATTCTAATTCTCATGTGATGCTCTGATAAAATGAATGGACTTTGATAATCATGTTTCTCTTTCTCTGGGGATGACTCATTCCCACCTTGTCACAAGGTTATAGAATAATATGGGACCTGAAAAATATTCCCCACTCATGCTATTTCTTTTTTGTCTACTCTAGTCCTTCTTCTACTCTAAATCTTTAAAAGAAGTCAACCAAATGTGTGGGATATTTGGCTAGAATCTACTTCTGAAAGACTGTATTCAACCAAGCTGACTCATAAAGGGATTGTTTTACATATCTCTAATAATAGATGATTTCTGAAAATAACACAGGTGCGGTTTGGGTGAAGTGGTGACTGTAGGATTTTGCAAAAAAAGAAAAAAAACATTTGGACAGTATAGGAAACTATCACCAGATAACTATATTTAATTGAAACAATAATTATTGTAAGTGTTGAGGGCTTGCTCTGCACACAGTAGGTGTTAAATAAATGTTTGTAGCACAAATGAATGAATAAATAAATAAATTCTTTCATCATCTTTATTTGCCTTCATAGTGTGATAAATTATGTTATCCTCTTGTCCACACTACCACAAAGTCCAGAGGGCCATCATAATATAGAAGATGAAGGAAATCAGAGAAGACCTGGGTTCCTACCATGGACGCATTACATATTGGCTATATATTAGTTGTTACCATTGGCAAGTTACTTAACCTTTCAAGATCCCAGGCACCTCTTTAAGACTAAGTTAGAGACTTAGCTAAATTATAGAACAGTTGCCAATTTGGATTTCCACCATGGGAATTTTATACGTTGATGATATCAGAGATCTATAACCCCATCCCCCCAATCCCCTAAATTATAAAGTCTAACTAGATATAGTAGATAAAGTGTTGGACTTGGAGTCAGGAAGACCTGGGTTTGAATCTCACCTTGGACACTTATTGACCATGTATCATCATTTAAGCCCTCTGGGCCTCAGTTTCTTAATATGTAAAATGAGGGGGTTAGATTCCTAAAATCTCTTCCACCTCCAAATCTATGATCATATGATCCATATAAGACACTTTAATAGCTAACTCTATACAAAAATACACAAAATTCTCTGTGAAACTTCTTTTAAACATGCTTCAATAGTATTTTATTTTTTCTCAATTACATATCAAGACAATTTTTAGCTTTCATTGTTACAAAATTGTACAAAATTGAGTTCCAAATTCTTCTCCTTCCCCTACCCTCTTTCTAAAATGGTAGGCAATTTGATATACATTATACATGTGTTATCATGTAAAACATATTTCTGTATTAGTCACAGTTGAGAAAGGAGAAACAGATCAAAAGAGAAAAAAACCATGAAAAAGAATAAAGTAAGTAAAAAAAAAGTATGCTTTAATCTGCATTCAGAGTCTATCAGTTCTTTATCTGGATATGGATAGCATTTTCCTTTGTGAGTCCTTTGTACTTGGATCATTGTGTCGCTGAGAAGAGCTGAGTCATTCATAGTTGATCATCCCACAGTGCTGCTGATACTGTATGCAATGTTTTCCTGGTTCTGCTCATTTCACTTTGCATCATATCACACAAATCTTTCCAGGTTTTTTCTGAAATCTACCTGTTCATCATTTCTTTTTGCACAATAGTAATCTGTTACATTCATATACCACAGCTTGTCCAGCCATTCCCCAACTGATGGACATCCACTCAATTTCTAGTATTTTGCCGCTACAAAAATGGCTGTTATAAATATTTTTGCACATATAGGTCCTTTTCCCTTTTTATTATCTCTTTGGGCTACAGACTTAGTAGTGGTATTGCTAGGTCAAATGGAATGCACAATTTGGTTGTCCTTTGGGCAACTTCCAAATTGCTCTACAGAATGGTTGGATCAGTTCACAATTCCATCAACAGTACATTAGTGTCCCAGTTTTCTCCCATCCTCTCCAACATTTATCATTTTCCTTTGTTGTCATATTAGTCAATCTGGTAGATGTGAGATGGTACCACAAGAGTTGTTTTAATTTGAATTTCTCTAATCAAAAGTGATTTAGAGCACTTCTTCATTTGCTTGTAGATAGCTTCTATTTCTTCATCTGAAAACTACCTGTTTATATGCTTTGATCATTTATCAATTGAGCAATGGCTTATATTCTTATACATTTGACTCATTTCTCTATATATTTGAGAAATGAGGCCTTATCAGAGACACTTGCTGTACAAATTGTTTCCCAGCTTTCTGCTTTCCTTCTAATCTTGGTTGCATTTGTTTTGTTTGTGCAAAAGCTTTTTAATTTAATATAATCAAAATTATCTATTTTATATTTTGTAATGTTCTCTATCTCTTGTTTGGTCATGAATCTGTAACTCACTTAATTTCCACTTCTAGAATTTGGATGCCATACCACTTGGTGCATATATTTTATTATTGATATTATTTCATTGTCTATGGTACTTTTTAGCAAGATGTAGTTTCGTTCCTTATCTCTTTTAATTAAATCTATTTTTGCTTTTGCTTTGTCTAAGATCAGGATTGCTACTACTGCTTTTTTTTTTTCACTTCAGCTGACGCATAATAGATTGTGCTCTAGCCCCTTACCTTTCCTCTGTGTGTGACTCTGCTTCAGGTGTATTTCTTGCAAACAACATATTGTAGAATTCTGTTTTTGATCCACTTTGCTATACCTTTTATGGGAGAATTCATCCCATTCACATTCATAGTTATGATTACTATGATTATGATTTCCCTCCATTCTATTTTTACACCTATTTGTCCTCTCTCTCCTTTCACCCTTTCTCTCCTCAACAGTGTTTTGCTTCAATCTACTGTCTCCCCCAGTCTGCCCTCTCTTCTGTCATTCCCCCCCACCTTTTACTTAATCTCCTCCCCTCCTATTTTCTGGTCAGGCAAGGTAAATTTCTATATTCAACTGACTATGAATATCATTCCTTCTTTGAGCCAATACTGACAAGAGTAAGGTTCAAGTGATGCCTATCGCCCACCCTCCCATCTTTCCCCCCACTGTAATAGGTTTTTCTCATTTCTTCACATGAAATAATTTACTCCATTCTCTCCCTTTCTTCTGTACCTAGTGTACTCCTCTTTCTCATCCCTTAATTACTTTTTATGTCATTCCCTCAAATTCATCTTATACTTGGACCCTCTACATATATTCCTTCTTGCTGTACTATTAGTGGTATAATTTTTTTTAACAATTGCAAGTATCATTTTCTCATGTAGGGATGTAAATAGTTTAGCTCCATTAAATCCCTTATGTTTTCTTTTCCTTTTTTGGCTTCTCTTGGGTTTTGATATTGGAGATCAAATTTTTTGTTCAATTCTGGTCTTCTCTTTACAAAAGTTTGAAATCCTTATATTTCATTGAATGACCATTTCTCCCCTTGAAGTTATTGTGCTTAATTTTGCTGCATAGGTGATTCTTCATTGTAGTCCTACCTCATTCACTTTCTGAAATGTCATGTTCCATGACTTTAGATCCTTTTAATGTTGCAGCTGTTAAGTCCTGTGTAATCCTGATTGTGGCTCCCCAATATTTGAATTGTGGCCACTTGCAGTATTTTTTCCTTGACCTGATAGTTCTGTAATTTGGCTATAATTTTTTTTAATTTGGGGATCTCTTTCCTGAGGTGATTGGTGGATTCTTTCAGTGCCTTCTGGTTCCAGGATATCAGGGAAGTTTTCCTTGATAATTTCTTGAAATATGCTGTCCAGGTCCTCCTTTTGATTATGGCTTTCAGGTAGTCCAGTGATTCTGACATTGTCTCTCCTGGATCCATTTTCCAAGTCAGTTGCTCGCCCAATGAAGTATTTTACATTTTCTTCTATTTTTTCATTCTTTTGAATTTGTTTGATTGATTCTTGATGTTTCCTAGAGTCATTATCTTCCACTTGCCTAATTCTAACTTTCAAGTTTTCCTCAGTTAACTTTTGTACTGCCTTTTCCATTTGGCCAATTGTACTTTTTAAGAAGTAGTTTTCTTCAGTGGATTTTTGTACCTTCTTTTCCATTTGGCCAATTCTACTTTTTAAGCAGTTGTTTTCTTTTTCCAAGCTGTTGACTCTTTTTTCATAATTCTCTTGTATCACTCTCATTTCTTTTCTCAATTTTTCTTCTACCTCTCTTATATGATTTTTTAGCTCCTTTTTGAGCTCTTCCATGAGTTCTTTCTGGGCTTGAGACCACTTCCTGTTTACTTTGGTGTTTTGCCCATAGGTGTTTTGATGTTGTTGTCCTCTTCTGAGTTTGTGTCTTGATCTTCCTTGTCACCATAACAACTTTCTATGGTCAGACTCTTATTTTTTGCTCATCATATATATATATATATCCATATATATATATATCCATATATATATATCCATATATATACATATATATATACACATACACACACACACGCATGCACACACATATATATATATATGTATATGACTTCATATATATTTGTTTGCATATTGTCTCCCACATTAGATTTTAGGCTTCTTCAGGGCAAGGACTATTTTTTGCCTCTTTTTGTATCCCAGCACAATGCCTGGTACATAGTAGGTACTTAATAAATGTTTATTGATTGATTCAATGATTGACCTTCTTACACTTACTCCCTTCCAGTTACTCTGTAATTGAAGTACTCTAGCCTCCTTGCTGTTCTTCTAATAATATACCCCATCTCCTGACTGTGCATTTTCACTGTCCCGTATCTGAAATTCTGTTTCTACTCTCCACTACCTCTTGGCTTTTCTTCAAGTCTCAGAAATATCCCACCTTCTTCAGGAAGCCTTTCATGTTCCTTTTCAATGCTAGTGCCTTCCCTTTGAGATTATCTCTAATTTATTCTGTTTATAGCTTGTTTGTACATAATAGTTTGCATGTTGTCTCCTTCCATTAGAATGTGACCTCTTTGAAAGTAGGAAGTAGGTTTTGTTGTGGTTTTTTCGCCTTTCTTTGTATCCTCAGTGCTTAGCATGATGCCTAGCACATACTAAGGGCTTAAAGTATGTTTGTTATCCTGCCTTGACCCCCTGCCTCATGCAGCAATATGCAAATATGCAAAGAATTCATTATTTTATCAGTGTGGAGTACTCTCTATAGGAACTTCCAACACTAATATGTATTACATGTACCACAAACTCTGTATGACTTTGTAAATAATTCCTATGGTATTATTTCTTTTGCAACACATTCCTTAAAACCACCTGAGTTTCCTTAAATCAAATCATGCTAAAGCAGATCACAGAATTATAGGATCATAAATTTATAGCTAGAAGGAACCTTAGACACCATCATATTTTCTTATAACAATTTCAGTAGAATGTAATCTTGGGGAACAAGAACTGTTTAGTTTTTTTTTTTATTGTATTCCCAGAGCTTTGCATTATTGTATAAATGTTGGATTGAATTGGACATGTTTAATAGGAGACTATATTTCTGACTGTATAGAATCACAGAATTTCAAAGTTAGAAGGGACTTCAATAGTCATTAGGTCAAATCTGGTCCTGAACAAGACTCCCTTTTAGAAAATCCCTAACAAATGGTTATTCATGCCTCCACTATTTTGTACTTGTGAAGGTGATTTTTGGACCCACACGTAGGACTTTACATTTATCTGTAGTGAATTTCTTATTTCCTTTAGCCCATTGTTCCACTTGCCAATATCTTTTTTTTATCTTGACACTGAGTTAAAATTTGGTCTCCAAGACATAATAATAATTGGCCTTGATGCCATGTTTTAAGTTTTGTGAAATGCTTCAGATACAACATCTCATCTGCTCCAATGGGCCTGTGAGGCAGGAGCTACAGGTATTTTTGTTCACGTTTTAAATAAGAGGAGGCCAAGGCTAGTGAGGTTAATTGACTTGCCTATGGTTACATTGCTAACAATTATTGGTGGTGGAGGTGGGGGTGAGGGCAAGATTCAAATCCGATTACAGATTCAGGGCACTTTCCACTACACATATTGACTTGTAACATTGTTCTGTGAAGGAAAGAAACAAGTATTTATCAAGTGCTGACTATGTGTAAGGAACTATGCTAAACACCTTACAAACATATTTAATTTGATCTTTACAACATCCCTATGAGGTAAGTGCTATTACCCCCATTTTACAGTTGGGGAAATTGAGGCTTAAGTGACTTGCCCAGGCTCATGCAGCTAGTGAGCATCTGAGGTTGGATTTAACTCAGGTTTTCCTGACTCCAGGCCCAGTGTTTTACCCACTCTACCGCTTAGCTCTCTCTGTGAAACCCTGAGTTAAATGATGTCTCTGAGCCTCAGTTTTTCATTTATAACATGGGATAATAATTTCCCTGTGAGGAAAACATTTTGTAAACATTGAAGCATTATCTAAATTGGAATTATTTTTATTATCATTATTTTCTCTTAAAGCTGTTCCTCCTTCCGACTTTATTCTTTTAGTCAGTAAAACCATCATTCATTTAGTCTTCCATGTTTGAAACTTCGAGTTCTCCTTTACTTTCTTTCCTCTCATATGCAGTCAGTTACCAAGTTCCATCAATTCACAAAGAATGTTCAAGCTAGATAGAACCTGAGAGATCACTGAGATCACTACTCTGTTTTTATAAATGATGCTCTGTGAAGTGACTCACATTATTGAGCAGAAAATCAAGACTTAGTTTGATAATCCCTGAACTCTAGTGCAGCAACACTCAGGGACCTGTGGGGATCTCTGAGACTCTTTCAGAGAATCTTTAAGATCAAAACCATATTCATAATAACACTAAGATATTTTAAATGCTGATATGATAAATATCAATAGATAAAACCAAGGATCTTGGGGGACAGGTCCTCAATAATATATACCAGTGTTAAGGGGTTTGTGGTGGCAAAGAATTGGAAATTAAGGAGATGTCTATCAATTGGGGAATGACTGAACAATTATGATAGAATACTATTGTGCTATAAGAAATGATTAGCAGGATGGTTTCAGATCTCAGATTCAGATTTCGGAAAAACCTAGGAAGATTTACATTAACTGATTCAAAGTGAAGTGAGCAGAACCAGGAGAACATTGGACACAGTAACAGAAATATTGTATGATGATCCGCTGTGAATGATTCAAGCTACTCTGATCAATACAATGAACCAAGATAACTCTGAAGTACTTATGATGAAAAATGCTATCCATTTCCAGAGAAAGAACTGATGGAGTCTGAATGCAGATTGAAACATTCTTTTCTTTTCTTTTTTTTACTTCTTTTGGGTTTTTTTGATCTACGTTTTCTTTTGCAACATGACTAATACGAAATATGTTTTTCATGACTACACATGCATAATTTATATTAAATTGCTTATCTTCTCAAGGATAGATGGGGGGAAGGAGGGTGGGAAAGAATTTGGACCTCAGTTTTAAAAAAGAAATGTTAAAATTGTTATTACATGTAATTAAAAAAATATAAAAATTTTAAAATAGAATAATAAAGCTGCAAATAGATGAGTGCTACAAAAATAAAACAATTGTAATTTGACTTCAAAAAATTAAATTAACAACAATAAAAAAAGAATGTATGGTACTGAGTGAAGTGAGCAGAACCAGGAGAACATTGTACCCAGTTACAGTAATATTGTGTGAAGCTCAAATATGATTGACTTAGCTCTTCTCAGTAATATAATGATCCAAGACAATTCCAAAAAATTCATGATGGAATGTGCTATCTACATCAGAGAAAGAACTATGGAGTCTGAATGCAGATAGGAGTATACTATTTTCACTTTTTTGTGGCTTTTCCCTTTTGTTCTGTTTTTTCTTTTACAACATGACTAATGTGGAAATATGTTTACATGATTGTACATGTATAGCCTATATCAGATTGCTTGCCATCTTGGGGAGGGGGGAAGAGAGAGAGGGAGGAAAAAAATTGAAGCTCAAAATCTTATAAAAAATGAATGTTGAAAACCATCTTTACATGTAATTGGAAAAAGTAGAATACCAAAAAAAGAAAATGTAAGGGAGTCCTGGGATCAAAAAGTTTGAGAACTGCTGTTCTGGAATGATACAAAGAACTTCTATTGATCAAATTCTTTCTCATTTATTCCCTCCACCTTTACAATGAGATCTCCCCAACTATACCTATACCTCATATGGTATAGTGGAAGGAACATTGAAGGAGTTAAGGAACTTAGAATTGAATCCCAACTCTGCTAATAAGTAGTTGTGCAAGCTGGGGCAAATGCTTCAACTCTCTAGGAATCAGTTTCCACATCTGTTGAACAAACTATATGATCTCTACTATATCTTTTAGCTCTGCAAGCCTGTTACTCAATTGAGATAATATTTGGAAAAAGCACTTAGCATTGGCACATGGTAGGTGCTAAAGAAATGCTTATTTTCTTCCTTCCCCTAATCTACTTGTATAGTGCTTTTATCTTTTCAAAGTGCTCTCATGTTTATTGTCTTATTTATCTCTGTGGTATTCTCACATTACATCACCTCTGACTTGTTATTTCACATCTTAGTAATATGAACCTGACAAAGTGGGATAGTTGTGTCTTAATGTCCAAGGAGCCTGTGGTTACCTGATAATTACCCATCCTTGATGATATCTACCCCTTGGGGACATATAGGAAAGAATACCTTTCTATATCCTAATTATTTTCTTTCCAGCATTTTTCACTATTGTGTTTCATCATCAGTTTGATCTCTATTTTGAGGGGAAAGCCATTCATCAATTTGTTTTATATCCTGTCACTTGGATGTCATCTGTCACCTTAAATTCAACATTTCTATCTTTTCCCCTCTAAACCTGCCTTTCCTACCTTCTTTATTATTTCCAACATTCTTCTATTTTCTACCATCAAGCTCAAATCTATGGTGTTATCTTTGACTTTTCCTAAACCCTGCTTAATTTCTATCTCTGAAACATCTCTTGTATCCAATCCAGTCACTCTGGTTCAGGCTTTCATTATTTCTAGAATGGACTATCGTCATCATCTCCTTATGGCTGTCTCTCTCCTCTCTACTTCATTTTTCCGATAGCTGACAGATAATATCACTAATGCACAGGTTTCACCTACCTATTGCCTGTGAGATAAAATACAAACTCCTTAGTCAAGCACTTAAGATATTCCATTGTTTAGCTCCAACTTATCTTTGCAGTCTTATATCATGATAATTCTTTTGCATATATGTTATATTCTAGTCAAAGTGGATTTCCAGCTATTCCCCCAGTGTTCTCTTGTCCTTCTATGCATTCTTGAATATGCCTTGGCCATCATCTATGCCTGGAATATACTTTCCTCAAATCTCTGACTTTTAAAATTTCTTTCTTCAAGTCCCAGCTCCATAGCCCATCCCCCTTGAAGTCTTTCCTGAATCTCTCTTCCATCCCCACTCCAAGCTTTGCACATATTACTTATCTAATAAATATTTCTATAATTGAATTCAATTGAACTGTCACTTTCAAAACCCATTGACGTTTACCAGGATCAGTGTGAGAGAATTCAACCATGAATTGGACAAATTACTCAGAATATTAATTCAACACTCTCTCACCCACATCTAGTTTTTGCAAATTAGTCAGTCCATCATCTCGCTGTTATGAGACAGGCAGTATCACAGGACAGGTAAGGGGGTGAATAGGAGAGATGTTGTGAAGATAGAATCCCACCCTCAGCTTTCTGGAATCATGGTTGATTTTGTCATTGATCAAAGTTTTAAGTCTTTCAGAGTTGTTCATTTTTGCAGTGCTGTTGTTAAAATATAAATTGTTTTCCTGGTTCTGAGGCAGATGGTGGTTCCACAGATAGAGCTCTGGGCCTGGACTCAGGAAAACCTACATTCAAATCCATCCTCAGACACTTACTAGGCTGTGTGACCCTGGACAAGTCACTTAACCCTGTTTTGCCTCTGTTTCTTATCATAAAATGAGCTGGAGAAGGAAATGGCAAACCATTCCACTATCTTTGCCAAAAAACAAACAAACAAAACCCAAATGGGATTGGGAAGAGTCAGACAACTGAAAAACAGCATAGATGTGTGCTTATACATACATACATACATACATATGTGTGCTTATACATACATATATTATACATACATACATACATATATATATGTGCTTATACATACATACATACATTTTTATACATACACATATATCACTTAAAGCCATACATAATCTGGCTCGAACCAAATAATTTAGATGAAAAGTTCTTAACCTGGGGTCCACAGATACCTGATTTCAAGGGAGGGCTAGCAAATTTGAATGGAAAAGAAAACCACACCTTTGTTTTCACTAACCTCTAAGATTTAGAATGTTTTAAAAATACAAACATAAGCAATACACTATAGTAGTGTTATTAGTACCTATGACTTTGTCACTAATGGAATCAGAGATATTTTCACATATTATCCTAGTTGTAGACATCTCAAAAATATTGTTTATGGTTAACTGTACTTTGAAATTACTATAGTTATTAGAATTATTGTTGATTGGAAGTCTTGTTGACAGAATATATTTCAATATAATTGGCTTCCTTTTAATCCTATGTATTTTACTTTATGAATTTACAAACATTATTCTGAGAAAGGATCCATAAGGAGACTCCCAAAGAGTCTGTGACACACGAAAAAGTTGAGAACCCTTGTTCTAGATTTTTGTTGTTTTTTGTTGTTCAGTTGTTCAGCCCTGTCCAACTCTTCCAGACCCTATGGAACATGGTACACCAGGTCCTCAATCTGAGGGGCTCATCTTCCATGGGATTTTCTTGGCAAAGATACTGGAGTGGTTTGTCATTTCCTTTTCCAGTTGATCACTTTTTGTTGGAACTCGCCACTATGGCCTGTTCATCTTGGGTAACCCTTCACTGCATAGCTCATAGTTTCATTGAGCTACGTAAGCCCTTCTGCCATGACAAGGCAGTGATCCAGGAGGGGTGTTCTAGACTTCAAATTATTTCCCTTCACACATACATATGTTTTAGTTAAAGTGTCTTCTTACTAACTGTTCCCTGCACTCTCTAGTTTCTGTGCTTTTACATAGGCAAAGGCCTGGAACATTCTTCTCCTTTCTCAACACCATCTCTTATAATCTTTAGCTTCCTTCAAGGCTCAGATCAGGTACCATTTCCTATGGAAAATTTTGTGTGATCCTCCTGGGTGTTAGCACTCTTCTCCTCCTCAAATTATCTTGCTTTTACTACCTCGTGCATTTTTTTTTATTTCTAGTACTTTACTTACAGTGTCAAGAATTTTCAACTAGAAGAGATGTTGTTAATAACATCTACTACTAGATGACTCAGTGCTGTCTCATCTTACAGATGAGGAAACCGAGAGGTAAAGTGATTTCCTCAAATTCACACAGTTCAGTTGGCAGAGTTGAGATCTGAACCAAGATTTTCTTTCCATTCCAAATCCATTACTGTTTCCTCTCTCTAAGAATAGATAGTTATTAAATTTTTGTTGCATTGATTTAGTGACTAGGCATTTCAGATTGTGTCCTCTGGGCCAATGGTAGTTAAATATTGTGATAAAGAATGATAACAATCCTTAATAATTTTAAGTTTAGATTTGCAAGAATAAGTTTTAAATTTGGTATGGAAGTTTGGATCGACATCTTGCTCTATTATATCCAGTGTCCAGAAATGCTCTTTCCTTTCTCAAAGGCAAAGCGGATATAACTTTCTTAGTTAACATCATTTATCATAGGACAATGAAGAGCTCATTCAAATATAAAATCTACCCCATACACGCTCACATGCCCCCACATATGTACATGCCCCCCATGTGCATACACACATCCCTAGGTAGGGTCTGAACATTTGAAGCATTCTTGTTTACATAAATGCATATGTATGCACATCAACCCACCTAATCTCTCTCTGTATACACAAATCTCCTTAAAAACTAAAGCTATAAAAATTTCCCTGAGCAGATGCTGCCTTATCCAGTACACATGGAAAAAAAAAAAAAAGACATAGATCTATTTGTATCAATGAATGTAAAGCTTCCTTTTCAAAAGTAATATGAACCTTAAAGGAGCAAGTCACTAGTCCTTTACAGGAAGGCACTTTCCTCTTTGGCTCCCCTTGTGTGCAGATGGCCACAAACCCACTACCCCTCCCCCACCTCTGGCTTTGTGAGCAGGGGTTGATATATCTTCCACCTCCTGGCTGCACACAAGAAGGCACAGGAACAGTGAAACATTTACTACGAGGCATAAATGAAATGGTGTTTGCTCAAAAAGGGGAAGGAGATGGAGAGGCAGATGATGGAGGGGGTTCCATACCACCCTATTTGCTCACAGGAGAGGAAAGAATCTGGCTGGGTAATATATTTAATGACCTCTTAGGGATGAAACCCACAAGTGTTTTAGAAATCAGAAGAGAATATGGTTTACCATTTGACAAAGGGGATTCCAAGTAAGACTAAAAAAATAGAAAAAATCAATGGAATTTCATGGTTTGGAGAATAATGAATGGGTCCTGGGCAATGAATAAAAAGGACACATGATAGCAAGAGAGTTACAATTAATTCAATTGAACAAATATGTATTAATTGCCTAATACATGCAATATGTGGCATAGTGGATAGAAATTTCTCCTTCGTATCAGGATGACCTAGTTTAAATCAAATCAAATTTCTCAGTGCTCCAGCCAGTCCTCTAAGACTACAAATTACAGAAAAGGAGCCAGGCTACCTTGCTGGAGGGACATTCCTTACCGGGAGTTCTCTACACCAATGAAATTACAGTCTCACCCTTGAGCTCCCAAAAACAATGCAGTGCATAATTCTTAGAGTTGGCTCCTACTGTCACAGTGTGATAAGCCTTCCAGGTGAAAAGTCATCAAAAATGATGGCTCAGATGTACAACTTTAAAGCCAAAGCTTCAGCTAGAACATGCATTCAACAAGCATTTATGAGTGCCCCCTGTGCACCAAGCACGAAGTGAGTAGCTACTGGGGGTGAAGCAACATGGACACAATTCTCAATGCATGCAACCAAATTGTATTCATCCAATTGTGCAAACAATATCCTCTAAGAACAAATCACCAATCTGGTGGTTTAGAGGATCCAATAGACTTGTTTCTTACTGGACTCAACAAGGTTCCCTCTCTGCCCACCTGGAGATCACATCTCCCTCCAGGGTGGTTTTCTGTTTCTGACAACCAACTGGAATCAACATGAACTTGTTGGAGTCTCAGGTGGGGGAGAGGAAGCAGGAGCAAACTACCGTTGCCACATAGGAAGAGACTGATGGCTGGTGTCTCAGGTGGGTTTTTTATACTTTTAGCAGTGGATTTTCTTAAATTTTTACCACAAAATTTGATAGATTACTCCAAAGTTATTTGTAATATTTTTCATTGGTGGTCTGTCTTATCAGAAAGTCCATATATGTTTAAGAATACACACATGATACTCACCACACCAAATTACACAAGTTCTTATCTTATTACTAAAAAACAATTTCCTCAAAATAGCTAAATCACAAAAGTGAGGCTTAAAACAAAATGGAGTCAGTTATATTAAGTTGATAAACTATCTTATTAAGGTAATAGAAATCACAACATTATCAGTTATACTAAATTGACAAACTATTAAGGTTATTACCTTAATTTATTCTCACTACAAGACCACCACATTATTAATATAATATAATATGATGTGATATGATATGATATATAAATATAAATGTAGCTACCCCCAACTCATACTCCCAGGATGGCTAACTTTAGGTTCTCAAAACAAAAAGCTCAGAACTGTGGCATTTATCTACTGGAGTTCCACGGTGATAGAATCTGCATTAAACCATCTTCCCTAGGATGCCTCCCCTAGGGCACAGTCTCCCAACAACCTACACCTTATC
>NW_020954608.1:10049495-10062623 GCF_900497805.2 Vombatus ursinus
TATCAGTGCAGAGAGTTAGTAAGTATATCATGAATAAGAGGACCCCCTTTCCCCTATGGTGAAAACATGTGGATGGAGAAAATGACACCTTTCTTCCCCACACTCACTCCTTACTCTGATGTCTTCTCGTTATGTCTTTACACAGCTCTTTGCCCAACAGCCTTGTGGTTCTGCTGCCTGGTTTCCATGCTTGACCATAGTCTCCACCATATCCTTCAGCTTCTGGCTGAATAGCAGTGCTTAGCCACAGGGTTCTTTCAGAGAGAGTCAGAACCTTAATCCTAGGAATAACAGAAAGCCTCCCCCAGTTTCATTGGCTCAGTATCTGCAGCCTTCTCTGTCCTAGCCCCAGCTCTATCTCCTTTCCAATCTCCATCCAGGGTTAATTCTTTCATTTTAAAATTTTCCCTGAGGCTATCTGCACCCAGGGGCAAATCCATTGTCCATCGGACCTCAGCTGTGACCTCTTCATATGCAAATAGACTATTCAAAGTCTCAAGCCTTTATACCAAGTAATTCGCAGGATGAGGAGGACACTAAGCTCCCTGGGTGATCCAGATAGGTCCAGTGCATGAAGTGGTGGTACTTGAGCTAAGCCTCAGGGAAAAAAAAAAAAAAAAAAAAGATAAAGTGATGAGAGAATGCATTCTAGGCAGTAAGGACAGCCTATGCAAAGGCATGGGGACAGGAGATAGAATGGTATGCACAGGAAACATCAGAAAGCGGGGTTGTCTGGTTGGAATGCAGTATGATTGAAAGGAAGTCATGTGTAACAAGCCTAGAATGTAGGCTTGTAGTCCCCACTGCTATATGTTCTCTTTGATGAGTTCTCTGTCTAAAGTTCCAGAGAAGCACAGGTTCTGATGGTGAATCCACACACTAACCCCTATGGGAACACAAACATATCACATAAGGCCTGTGATTGCCTTCTCTGGAAGGTTAGTAGCTAGCACCACACAGTGCAAACACTGAAGGAGACTGGGAGGAAAACTGCAAGCTTTTGGGGGCATTGCCTAGCCCAGGAGTGGGGAACCTAGGGCCTTGAGGCCAAATGTGGCCCTCTAGGTCCTCAAGTGCAGCCATCTGGATTCAAAAGGCCACACTTGAGGACTTAAAGGAGGCTACAGGTTCCCCACCCCTGGCCTAGTCATTTACTTTAGATAGGTGAGTCTCACAATTGTGCAATACCTCTCAATACAGTACAAACCTAGTTTACATTTTTCTTTTTCTCCAGGTTCAGGTGGAGTCTTAACAGCTTATCTATATTGAGTAACCCTAGCTGTCTTTCTCTACTCCATCACCAATTTCTATGTATTTCTCTAGTTGCCCAGAGGCAGCATCTAGTAAGCAGTCCATTTTTCTGACTCCTTGCTTGAATGGAACCTAGTTGACCTGAGGGTGATAGGTGAGAGGCAGCATGGTACAATGGATAGCTCTCCAGATTTGGAGTCAGTAAGATTTGAGTTCAAATCCTGCCTCAGACATTTACTGGCTATATGATAATGGGCAAGTCACTAAATTTCTCTTAGTCTCAGTTTCCTTATCAGGAAGATGGTGAGTTTGGAAGGGCAACTAGGAGGTGCTCCGGATAGAGCACCAGGCTGGGAAGTCAGGAAGACTCATCTTCCTGAGTTCAAATCTGGCCTCAGGCATTTCCCAGCTGTGTCACTTAAGTGCTTAAATGCCTAAGTGACTCAGCCCATCCAGTGGCTGAAAGTAGAGAAACAGTGAAACTGGCCATTGAAGAGAGTACTAGATAGATCCGTTCGACAGTAAGGCCACATTCTGAGAAGAACCCAGAAGTTGAGCTACTTGCCCAACCTGGCTTGGCAGCAGCTGCAAACTGCCCAAGTCCAGTCCAATACATTAGAGCCTTGAAATGGCCTTGCCCTTAAACTGGGCAAGTCATTTAAACTTGTTTGCCTCAGTTTCCTCAACTGTAAAATGAGCTGGAGAAGAAAATGGAAAATCACTCCAGTGTCTCTGCCAAGAAAACCCCAAATTGGGTCAAGAAGAGTCGGACACAACTTAAAATAACTGAACAACTCTAAAGTTACTTCCAGGTCTAAATCTATGCTCCTCTGGTCCTGTGGGTAGAAGCCCTGAAGCTGGTTGGTCAAGGAATATGCAGTTTGCTGGCAGATGTTAATTTTGATTCAAAAGTGCTGCTATGGTGTAAATGAATTTATTAAGTACTTACTACATGCTAGGCACTATGCCACTTGCTGGGGATAGAGAATTTAATGAGAACCTTTGAGGTCACTTGCCCGACTCACATACATTAGCACGTAGGCTCTCTGAAGGGATGGCTGCTCATACTTACAATGTCCTAGAGATAACACTTTGAGATCTTATCGTCCCTAAATGCTAGCTCACAAGACCCCATCCATGTGCTTCCCCTAACAATCAGCCAATAGATTTAGTTACTTCTTTATCAAAGGCATTTACTCAAATGGCATAGCAAGAAAATCAGTTACAAAACATTTTACCCAATACCAGGAACAAATTCTTCCACAAAAAACTCCTAGAGTTTGAGGGGTGAGTGGGGAAGAGAGGGCATGAACTTAAAGTATAATGGTAGTAAAGCACACTTATAGGGGACTCATGTATCCAAGGCAACTCACAGCTCCAGAATTGCAAAGCCTCTACGTCCTCTTTACAGGTATGGTATCAAAGATGGTCACTTACTGGCTGTGATGGCTCCATTTCAAGGCTCTATTGCTATTGGATTGGGCTAGGGCAGTTTGCAGCTTCTGCCAAGCCAGGTTGGGCAAGTAGCTCAACTTCTGGGTTCTTCTCAGAATATGGCATTACTGTTGAACAGATCTATCAATTGGTGCGCTAGGTACTCTCTCCAATGGCCAGTTGCAATTTTTCCCCACTTCCAACCACTGGATGGGCTGAGTGGTACTAAGCTCACTTTATATGGACTATTACAAGTATTCTTTTGGTTGGGGCAGCAATACTTTGCTTAATATAAATAGAAACATCTTTTCTTTGACTCCCTTAGAGTCTCAGCTCTCACCTGTTTTATGTTTATTCTTTCCTGATTTTAGGTGAATGAGTATTAACCCCAGGATGGATATAAACAGGTTTGAAGGCTAACATATGAATTCATCAGGCTCAGAAGTACTGAATCCTTTGGATGGAGATGGCTGGTGGCAGCAGGAAGAATATTTGACAATTACTCCCACCCTTATTGGAGAACATGATCACCAGTAGATAGAGAGATAGATAGGTAGAGCATTTATTAAGTGCTTACTATGTGCCAGGCACTGTAGTAAGTGCCATATATCTTTTAAAAATGAGAAAAGGAGATAGTCTCTGCACCCAGGGAGCTTACATTCTAATACAAGAAGATAGTATATAAAGGGGAACTGGAAAAGCTGTGAGAAAGAGTAACTAAGAGGGGGCAAGGTGGTGATAAAGAAGAGGAGAAGAAGTCTGGAGGGTGAGGCAAAGTGTGAGGTGAGGTATGATTGAGTTCCTTCCTGAAACACTGGTCCCAGTGAGGGAGTCATCAATCAGGAGAGTGAGGCCTTGGGGTGCAGTTTTCTCCATGGTAGGAAGGTACCTAGCAAGGAGGAAGAAAAGTGTGGAGAGTGAGCAAGAAGAAGAACCCAAATCCCAGCTCGTTTGCCAGAAGCCATGGACTTTGAGGGATACTAAGCAGAGTTGAGGTCAAATGTTAATAGTGCTTGTTCAGTACTCTTGAAATCTGCTTTATCTTCTGTTAAGATTTAATTATCAAATTACTGGATGGATAAAACATTTATTAAGAACCTATTCATGTAGCAGGCACTGTGTTACAGTAGAGCTGCAAATGGAGATATAAATATAAGCAAAAAAAAAAAAGGTAGTCCCTACTTTTACATTGGGGGGGGAGCGGTGTTAGTCTTTCTGTCATCACGCCCTGTCTTTTGTGTGTTTTGAAATTTTTCTTTTGTGTGTAGGAAATAAATACCTGTTCCATACCTGTTTTACACTTTAAATTAAGTACCTTTTAAATTCCTCTTTTAGGTAGAACTAGTCATGAGCCAAAACATAGTCTTTAAGTAATTTGTTTCTAGGATGCCTAAGGTTGGAGATTAAAGAGCAGAATGTGAGAAAAAGGAGTTAAACCCATTTCATTAGAAGCAAGACTCCTACAAGACTGAACCTGGTCCAGACTGTGTACCTAGGTCCAGAGCTCTTTAGTGGAGAGGAGGTGTATACCAGTGCCCAGCAGTGGTGCTTATTGTTAGACAAAGGTAAAATAGCAAAAGCTGACAAAAGTAGACAGCAAGCCTGGTCAGGATCAGATAGCCAGGGAACAGTAAGACAAGTGCATACCAAGGCTGGAAGCAGCAACAGGAAGTCCTTCAATGGGAGCAGATGGAATCTCAAAACACTGCCTTTTAAGGGACAGCTGACCTTCTGGTTAGTCTCCCTCTGGGATAATCAATCTGTCCCAATCTTAAATGGGTTCATGCTCACAAGGGGTCGAAAGTTCTATTAGCAGACTTTGTCCCCAGCTTTTACTAGTTCATCCATACCTTGCTGACCAATTCAGAGTGATTTTAGTGGGGAATCAGACCAAGGCCCTGATAATGATCTCTTCTGAACAAAAACTCATCACAGCCATAGTGAGAAAACATGATGCTTACTGAAGTCAATAAAGATGAGCTGACATATTTAAAGGAGGCAATAATATTTCCCTGAAATAGCCCTTATTTATAAATTGAGATGGTTGAATTAGATGACTTCTAAAATCCCTGACACTTCTTAACTGTTATAATTCTTTGTATCTGAATGCAGCCTCTCAGACACAGAGAGGCCCTCCAGAGAAACAAGAAATGTGCATGGAGATGTGGGAGTGAAGGACTGGGAAGGTGCTTTGAGAACATAAAATTCACCATAGTATTGGAGTCAGAAGGGCTCCAGGAGGTAAAGGGAATGATGGAGATTTGATAGAGTGGTGGAAACAGAGCAAGGCTTGAAGGCAGATGTAGGGGTTGAGCCACCACTATTGGAGATAACTGGTTCTTTCCCTCCCTCTCCTCCCTCCAGTCAGGTGGAACAGGCCTGGGGTCGAAGAACAAGGCAGGTCTGCTTATTGCTGGCCTTTCTCTTGTGAGAGGACTGATTCAGATGGGAGTATTTGTATCCTCTTCCTCCACTTTCCAGGAGTGCACTAGGGTCAGTTCCAACCAAGCAGATTACTAAATTCTCAATGTGAGCATTTATACCTCAGCAATCAGAATTGCAAATGCTAAAAATCGAGCTTGATTTTTCATTTTGTTAATTGTCTCCAAACTTAAGAAAGTGATGGAGAAATTATTCATAATACAGATTAAACTTACCATGGGTACATTTTTGGAGGGAGAGATGATTGTTAAACGTTTACCAATACATCCCTGTAAATCACACACAGAGAGAACACATGTTAAATCCAAAGTTTTTCCTGTTCTTCAAAGTTGTTTATAATTGCTGTTTTAATTAATAAGTGAGTACTAAAGCTGTCTTACAGGATCAGTCCTGATTATTTCTGATCTGCATACCTCATTGCTGTGAAAGGGAAACCAGTAAGAAGAGCCTACGTTAGCAAAGTACATAGCCAAAAGAAAGGGACAAAAGTTCAGATTCTGTTTAAATTGTCAGACATGGGAATTCTTTTCTCTACTTCCTTCTCCCACTGGGAATGTCCAAGCAAAATAAAAGAGAATCTTATGGATTATTATATTCTGTAAACTTTCCAAAGCAGAGCATAAGCTAAACGAAGATTTCTCCTTGACATAAGTCTAAGTTATGAGTAAGCAGATTTAAGAATTAGAAAGGAGGCTGAAGATGAATCTTTCAGAGGCAGGTATCTCAGGCAAATTCATTACTCCCATCATTTCTAATAGGAGCTCTGCTCCTGAGTGTGGGGGAGGATGGAGATGTTGACCAAGGGAAAGTCTGCCTGGCGGGGCTGAAGAGAGGATTCGCAAAGAGTAGCTGTGCCCATATGTAGGTGGGGACCAGGCAAAAAGGCTAGCTTTTCTGTTACATGAACTACCTCCAACCACACATACCTACTATTCTATACATAAATACAGATGTCTGATCTGGCACTCCAAGCTCTAGGCTTACATAGACTTGGCCCAATATCATAACTCCTAGTATAGTCTTTTTACAATAATATATTGGTGCTTATCTGTATAGTTGGACAGCAGAGTCTTATATGGCTATTAAACAGGACATAGATTATAATTTTGATATTTTTATTAATTATACAGTTTTGTGAAGACAATATCAACAACAATAACAATAAAACTTCTGACAATTTGATGGTCCTATGCTGATGTCTCCATTTTGCATGGAGGCAACCATGTGCTCTTAAAGGCTATATAAGAAATACAAGTTCTTGCAGTTTTTACTAGTCTTGAGAGGTTTAAGTTATGGTCCCAATGGCAGACTGTTATTGAAGGATCAATCTAATTAAGTATGGAGAGGTTCATCATTAGTAAGTGATGAGTTCCTTGGTCATTGAAACCCACAAAATCAATCAACAAAAATTTATTACTGTGTACCTAACATTCAAAATCCTAATGGAAACATGAAAGATTCTGCTTTCAAGAACCTTTTCTTTTAGTATGATAAATAAAATATAAACATATAAGTATGTACAAAATAAATACAAGAAAATTTTGTGATGGTACTAGAAGTTGGGATCATAAAAAACATCATGTTGAAGAAGTAGAAAAGGTAGTCTAAGAGCTGGAGGTGATAAGGTAGTGCATTCCAAGCATGAGGGACAACTCATGGAAAAGCATGGAGATTGGACATGAAATGTTGTATGTGAGGAACAGAATGGAGTAGGCCAATATGGATAGACCATAGAATTCATGAAAGGGAAAAATATAAATAATGTGCCAAGTAGTCAGTCCCCTTTTATTTTTGTAGTGACAGTGACAGTGATGGAAAACTCTGTAGAAGATACTAAGAATTGTATAGTTTTAGGCATCCTTAAATTACTCATTGAATTAATAATATTTTAAATGTAAAATCATTGTATAACAACTAATCAGCCAACATACTGCTAGAAAAATTAACCCACATCAACATTGTCATTTACCTATAAAGGAAATCAGGAGATATAAGTAAGTTGCTTCTAACCTGGAGAGTGGCTCACAGGTTCTTTATGGAGAGACAAATAATGGAATTATGGAGTTTGTTTTATTGTGTACCCAGAGCAATAAAAAACACCATTTCACTGGACATTTGGTTATCTCATGTTCCATGAGCAATTTGTTAAGCATATGCAAAAAGAACCTTATGAAAATAAATGCAGCTTAAATGTAACACATGTTAGAGAGGTTTGGAAGGTAGTAAAGTTCTATAAAGATATTAACGTCATGAATGAAAACCCCCGAGAGAAAGTTTCTGGGTAATAAATAATCAATTTATTAAGTGGGCTAGCTAATAATAACAAGTGAAACTCAACCCTGATTAGTGAACATTTAAAGAGGAGGTGGGCTAAAAGTCTTTAGCTCCTCCTGCTGAAAACATGGCTTGTTCATGAAAGTCAGCAACCTCAAGACATCTGGGCAGGGGAAGCCATTTCCATCCGGATTTCTCTGTCTTTTCTCCTTCATGAGCTGCATCTCCTCAAACTCTAATGGAGGAGATCAAGGACTGGAGTTCCTTCTCCAGGCAAGGGTCTTGTCCAGACTGGATTCTGTTTGTACTCTAAACAGAAATTAGGTTTCCCAGTTGGATGAGGTCCCCCCCAACTTAGTTAACAAACTGTGCCTTGGGGGCTAGGAGTAATCTCTTCTCTCAGTCATGCCCTTCAGACACTGACTGGCCTTTTCAGGAATTTGTTCTTAACAGAAATAGGAGGAAAAGTGTGGCTCACAAATTAATAATTAGTTAATAACATAATAGCATAATATTAAGTTCTCTCATTAATGAGATCCTGCAAACTAAAGCAACATATACCTTAATATTCAAGTAATTCAATTCAAAAGTAGGAATAGAGAAGAATAATAGAAAACATGGTTCAAATTAAGAAAAAAGTCCAATGTTTGTATTCAACACAGAAGCCTATAAATTAGGAAAGCTTTTCTTTAAAAATAATGTAGAAAGGTATCAGAAGTGGTGCCACTGAATTTCACACACACACACACACACACACACACACACACAAAGATATTATATCTTAACATACGGGAAATGTCTGGTTAATAATACAGGAATCACATCAGAATCACTTATCTGTACTGTTAGAATGTCAACTTGTTAGAATAAAGATAAATATTCACATTTAATTGGAAGAAATCATAAAGATGAGAAGATACAGTATGTGACTACCACAGTTTCACCCTGACCTATTCAAAGAAGCTAAACATTCCAAAGAAAAAGAAGAGCAAGAAAACAAAATGGCTGTCTAATGAGGCTTTACAAATAGCTGAGGAAAGGAAAGGAAAGTGAAAGGAGATGGAGAAAGATATATCCAATTAAATTCAGAATTCCAGAGAATAGCAAGGAGAGCTAAGGTTTTCTTAAATGAGCAATGCAAAGAAATAGAAGAAAACAATAGAATGGAAAAGACAAGATCTCTTCAAGAAAATTAGAGATATGGAGAAAATGTTTCATGGAAAAATGGGTATGATAAAAGGTAAAAATGGTAGGGATTTAACAGAAGCAGAAGAGATTAAGAAGAGGTGTCAAGAATACAAAAAAGAACTATACAAGAAAGATTTTTAACATCACCAGTAACCACAGTGGTTTGGTTACTGATCTAGAGCCAGACATCCTAGAGAATGAAGTCAAGTGGCCTTAGGAAGCATAGCTAACAATAAGGCTAGTGGAGGTGAAGAAATACCAGCTGAGCTATTTAAAATATGATACTGTTTAAGTGCTGCACTCAATATGCTAGAAAATTTGGAAAACTCAACACTGACCACTGAATTGGAAAAGATCAGTTTATATCCAATGCTAAAGAAGGGCAATTCTAAAGAATATACAAATTACCAAACAATTACACTCATTACATTAACCAGCAAGGTTATGCTTAAGATTCTGAAAGCTAGGCTTCAGTAATATGTGAACTGAGAATTACCAGAAGAGCAGACTGGTTTTTGAAAAGGCAGAGGAATTAAGACCAAATTGCCAACATTTGCCAGATTATGGAGAAAGCAAAGAGGCTCCAAAAAAAATCTACTTCTGCTTCATTGGCTGTACTAAAGCCTTTTACTGTGTGGATCATAGAAAAATGTGGCTAGTCACTAAAGAGATGGGAATACCACATCATCATATTTGTCTCCCGAGGAACCTACCTGTATGCAGGCCAAGAAGCAACAGTTAGAACTGAACATGAAATAACTGATTGATTTAAGATTGGAAAAGGAGTCTGACAAAACTGTATATTGTCACCATATTCACTTGACATATGCAGATCACATCATGTGAAATGCCAGGCTGGATGAAGCAAAAGCTGGTATTAAGGTTGCCAGGAGAAATATCAACAATCTCAGATATGCAGAAAGTGAAGAGGAATTAAGAAGTCTCTTAATGAAGGTGAAAGAAGAGAGTATAAAAGTTGGCTTGAAGCTTAACATGAAAAAAACTAAGATCTTGGCAACTGGTCCCATGACTTCCTGGCAAATAGAGGGAGAAGAAATGGAAGCAGTGTCAGATTTTCTATTCTTGGGCTCAATGATCTCTGCAGATGGTGACTGCAGACATGAAATTAAAAAACACTTGCTACTTGGAAGGAAAACTATGGCAAACTTGGACAGCATATTGAAAAGCAAAGACATCACCTTGCTGACAAAGCTCCATATACTCAAAGCTATGGTTTTTCCAGTAGCAATGTACGGCTGTGAGAGTTGGACTATAAGGAAGGCTGAGTACCACAGAATCGATGCTTTGGTGCTGGAGAAGACTTTTGAGAGTCTCTTGGACAGCAAGGAGATCAAATCAGTTGATAATTAAGGAATTACCTCAGATTATTCACTGGAAGGTTAAATACTGAAGCTGAAGCTTAAATACTTTGGCCATATGATAAGAAAATGGGCCTCATTGGAAAAGACCCTGAAGTTGGGAAAGGTTGAAAGCAAAAGGAAAAGGGGATGGCAGAGGATGAAATGGATAGACAGTGTCATAGAAACAATGAATATGAACTTGGACAGATGCCAACAGATAATGGAGGACAGAAGGGCCTGGTGTGCTATGGTCTATGGGGTCACAAAAACTTGGACACAACTGAATGACTAAACAACAATAACAACAACACTTATGCTAAAAGATGGGAAATGGAATAAGAAAGGTACATCACAGAGACAATTATCATATCCTATGGGAATTTAGCCAATGTAAACTAATTCTTGCCATTGGGAAACTTGAAGAGATGAGAAACTGTCTCAGCTAACAAACATTTGATCTCTTTGCAAGAGGAATTTATGGAAAGCAGGGCAATACTCAGTTAAGAATAGATAGTTATCTGTCAAACATTACAGAGTACTATGGTGGATGATACAAACATCATTTCAAAATAAAACAAAATAAAACAAATAACAGTGAAGGAAAAATCAAGTTTATGAAAAACTTACTGTGACACCCAGTTAAGCCTGATCATCCCCAAAGAATTTATTTAAAGGTGAAAGTAAAAAGAACTCAGAAAAGATTAAAAAATGGTGAGGGAGAATCTGTTAGCATGTTTATAAGAAATTATTCTTGCCATCAAGGACAGTGGAACCATCACATTAGTGTAGCAATATGTCAGACCCTATTGTGCTTTATGAGTAGATAGAACAGCATTAAATAAGATAAAGAATAGCAGTGAGATCAGAATAATCACAGACACAGGGCATATATACTGAAGGTAACAATATTTTTAAAGCATTTAAAGATAAATTCTCAAGATACCTTGAAAGAAATACCAAAGGGGAAAAGGCAATCAGGAAAACAATGAAAACTCCTGACCCATGTGTCTACTGTCTCATCTCTCTAAAAATCTTTATGAGACTGAACTACGTGTCTATCAAAGGTAGACATCCAAATATTTGTGTACACACACATGTTGTACATATTTGTATATACATGTATCTGTATGTCTTTGCTAACAGAATGTAAGGCCCTTGAAGGCAAGGGCTGTTCATAGTAGGCACTTAATAAATACTTGCTTGCTCAACTGATATGGGAACTGATATGACATGATTATTGGTACCTCCTGATATATCCTCTATCTACATAGATAATAAGATGTCATGCTTATCATAAGCAGATAAATTGTAAGGAGTTGTTTAAGGTACATAGAGGTTAAGTGAATCGTCCAGAGTCATGCAGCTAGTAAGTCTTAGAAGCAGAATTTGAACCCAAGTCTTTCTGACTCTAAACCCCATGTTCTATCCACTATTCCACACCATCTTTACATATTGATGATATTCTTGATAAAAATATGAGAAGAGAATAGGAAGATTTTTTCAAATAACATTTTATAGTAGATTGTAATTGTAAGGTATTTATGTATATATTATATATATAGTAGATTATAATTATATAAATGTACAAATGTATAATTGTACAATTATAATTGTATATAGTAGATTACTAATTGAATATCACAAAGTATTTGATACAGTAGAGCAAAATGAAGCCTTAATGGTTCCCCTCCAACAAGTTTTCTCCCAGGTATATGCTGAAATTATTGAAGAATCTTTAATAACTATATCCAATAAATAATAATCTATATATGACATAGTATATATAATCTAATAATAACTAATATCTAATAATAATAATGCAGTAACAGAGATCATTTCATTCAACATAGTCCTGATTTTCAATATCCAGTAAAACAAAACAGGTATGCATCCTTACCATAGGTACTTGTCATCGTCATGGAAGACATCCGGAGAAGAATACAAATGAAAATGACAGCTTAACAGAATGTGGTAATAATAATAGTAGTAGTAGTATCCAGGCTACTGTGCTAGCTTAATATAGCTCCTACTATGTACCAGGTACTGTGCTAAGTGCTTTATAAATATCTCATTTGATCCTCACAACAACCCTAGAGATAGGTGTTATTATTATCCCCATTTTAAAGTTGAGGACACTGAGGCAAACTGAGGTTAAGTCACTTTCCCAAGGCTCCAAAACTAGAAAACATCTAATTCTGGACTTGAACTCAGGTCTTTGTGACTCCAGGCCCAGCACTCTATCCACTGTACCACTTAAATAGTAAGGGCCTCAAAATGTTTTTGTTTCTGGATGCCATTGAGCTGATTGAATCAAGCCCCAGAATATCAGAAAGCCTTCTAAATTATACCTACAACCACCTAAATTAGCTCAGCTTTATAACTCATACAGGAAAAACCAAGTAGATGAAGAATGCCTACTGTAGAGACAGTATGGATGAACAGTGAATTGGATCCAGAATTGAATGAGAGGATGAAAGGAGGCTAAATTGCATTTGGGAAGCAAGGTAGTGCTTTTAATAACCCTAAGCTTCTCTCTGAAACAAAAACTTTTTTGACATCAACATCCTTCTGATGATGCTATTTGACTGGAAATCATGGAACATAACAATCAAAATAGTGGACAATCCAAACAGCAATGGAGTGATATATCTAGGGAAGGTACAACACACTACCAATCATGAATTGAATGTAAAGCGTCATATAAGAGATATCATCCAGAATATATGATTAGAAAGGGAGGTAGGCTTAAGCAAGAATAAACCATAACAGGTTGATAGACTGATTACTGAACTGGAGCCCTCTTAATGTTTAAAGACCTAGAGGAAGGTCTCTATCATGTTGGGTGAAATTCCTCTCCAGGATATGTGGGAGAATGAGAACAGTGATTGTGTAGATTGGGAAGTGTTGGTTGAGTTGAGATCTGCCTTGTGATAAGAACATTTTCCTGTTGAAACTTCTTTCCTCCTACCCACAACATGGGAAGATTTTATCTAAAAGAATGCAAAGCCTCTCCCAGGACCTGCTTGGTCTGGTCATCATAAAACATTCCAGTTACATAGAATCTAGGTCTTTCAACCTTGATGGGTGCCTAAGACCATGTGAGATGACATACTCCGAAGATCTCCTGATCTTCCCCAAAGAATTTATTTAAAGGTGAAAGTAAAAAGAACTCAGAAAA
>NW_020954608.1:10062633-10090915 GCF_900497805.2 Vombatus ursinus
CAGAATAATCACAGACACAGGGCATATATACTGAAGGTAACAATATTCAGGCTAATCATCCTGATTGGATGGACTTTGGTGAGGAGGCAATGGAGGCCACAAATACCAAGGCTGAAGATAAGTGCCATTGTATCCTTGATGCATATTCTTGCCCAGTTAGGACAAAGGAATCTTCCTCTTGTTAAATATTCAATGACTTCAGTGCCTCATTTTATCCCCAAATTGAACCTGAACTAAGAGAGTGCTGATGATAGAACTTGCCTCTAGTGGAGGGAATGCCCACACTGAAGAGATCAGAAATCTGCTGAAGCATAGAATGTTTTGATTATTGTATATTTTCTTTCCTAGCTTATTTTTGGTCATATTTCAAGAATCCATGAGATTCCATTGCTGTATGTACTTTCTTGATCTTTTCTGTTTGTAACACATAAGCTCTGGGCTCACTTTCCCAATCACATTCAGGTTAGCAGGTTGGGTTATCAGAATAAGGCTACTGCTCCTCTCAGAGCTCTGGGGCTACAATTCTGAACCATTTGGAGGTTATTTCTTTAGTAAAATAGCTTATGAGTCTCCCATCTGGTATATTACTCCAATATCATTTCCTGATAATACTTCCCCAATAGCATCTCCCATTAATATCTCCCCAATATCTTTTAACTAGTGATTATTGCCCCAATATAGTCTTGACCAGTTGTTTCAATATCAATTAACTAATGAATATTTATTTGCTTTTACAAAAGGATATTTACTGAGAATATACAATAAGAACTGAAGTACAAATAGCTCTGAAAGTGGGAGGCACTCTTTCTCCTTGGGAGAATAAACAAATTTAAAGTGGTTACTATCAACCACCCCATTCCCTCAAACATTCACTTCTAGAAAATAGTATATCTGCTTGGGCTCTGAAACAGAGAGAAGGGCCCGCCTATCGTGCATTTATGGAAGCAGGCTCACCAAACCTTCTCCTGGGTTGATACCAGGTCAGTGTTTATGTTCTAAGAACTCGGCTCTCATTCGCCAATCCCACAGTTACATGTTACGGAGAGATTTTTGTTGTTATTGAACAGGACTTTTCCCATGATACATATGAAAACCGCCCTATAAAATGATACATGTTTCAATTTTTCAAGGATCCTTGATTTCCACAAGGTGAATATTTTTTCAATAAAAATAGCAGTCCCAATGCAACTTATTAGATGATTTTTGATAGTTCCTTTGGTTAAAAATATCATCAGTCCAGTCTAGTAGAGAGCCTTTCTGGTCCTTGGTGACAGACTATCACTAGGCTTATACTTAAAAGTCTTTACAGCTTATCAGACTATGCCGGAGGTTGTACCATGTTGCTATGGTCTACAATAACCCAGGATAATGAAGCATTGAAGTAAAACTTTAGTAGAACAAACTCACTCAGTACTGATGACCTGTTTAGGTGTCCACACACTGATACAGGCAATAACTATGATTTCATCAGTTTAGGGAACTCCCTCCATCAATGTAAATGGCAGATTAAGTCTATGACTTAGTGGATAAGGCCTAAAGAATTGCCTGAGTCACTCAGAGGTGGAGTAACTTGCCTAGGTCACACAACTAGCAAATGTCCAAGGTGGGATTTGAATGAATCTTCTTGATTTTCTGAGTACTTTATCTGTTATAACCATACTACTTCTATAGGCCTTCTACAGGGTCCAAAAATAATAAATCAACTGTGTTCCAGGGAGACTTTCCTTTTGAGGTATATAGGTACATAGGATATACTCAAAATTGGAGTATATCAGATTGAGATAAAAGCTTTAAAAATTATTTGCACATTTTGTTTCTACACAAGAGACATTTCCCAGCAGACATCCAAACAAGCCCCATACTGAACCACATTTCCTAAAAACAATGTATTGATTGTCAGTAGAAGGGAGAAATCCATCCTTTAACTTTAATGACATAATATTAACTTTGGGGCAGCTAGGTGGTGAAGTGGATAGAGCACTGGAACTGGAGTCAGTTAGGCCTGAGTTCAAATCCAGCCTCAGCCATTTATTAGCTGTGTAACCCTGTTTGCCTCAGTTCCTCATCTGTGAATAAAAGGGAAAACAAAATGGCAAACCACTCCAGTATCTTTGCCAAGAAAACCCCAAATGGCGTCACAAAGAGTCAGACATGACTGAAATGACTCAACAAAAACAACAACATTGACCATTAGCTTTGACTAGGGTTTTATGGAAACCTCTACACATTAACCTTATTTATATTGTTGTAATTGTATATATTCTTCTTTTGACTTTGCTTTCTTAACTTTGCATCACTACACACAAATCTTCCCATGTTACCCTGAAATCTTCACATTCACAATTTCTTATTTGTACAGCTATTTTCCAATCTATGGGTACATACTGCCCAGCTTTTTGTTATTGCAAATAATGCTACCATGAGCATTTTTATGCATATGGGTCTTTTCTTGCTGACAGTATTCTTTTTGATATAGTCTCGGTAGGGGGATCTCTGGGTTAAAGGGTATGAACAATTTAGTAAGTTTTCCTGCAAAGCTCCAGATTTATTTTCCATAATCAATTCATAGCTCTACCAACAGTGAATTAATTTGCCTTTCTTCCCACAACCCCTCCAACAATAAGTTTCCTCATATTTTACTATCTTTCTTAGTTTGATTGGTATAGAGTGATACCTTAAGATTATTTTAAATTTCATTTCTTTGATTATAAATAATTTTGAACAATTTTTTCAGGTGATCGTTGATAGTTTATATTTCTTCAAAATCATATTCTTTGCCCACATCTACTGGTGCTCTCAAGGATTTGTAATAATTCCCTATAGATTTTAGATGTTGGACTTTTATCAGAGATATTTGAGATGACAGCATTTTTTTTTGTTTGTGAGATACTAATTGGAAGAGGCATTTCCTCTTTTGTTTGCAGGGACAGGAAAAGGTCTTTTCTTTGTCTGTTCATATAAATGAACTCCCTAGTAATTAGTTAGCCATCTGAACCTTGTTTGGAGAAACAATATCCTTCAGAGATTCATTCTTCTTGCTTCTTAGAACTAGGAAGAGTGGAATGTTAGAACTGGAAAGGACTTTTAGAGATCATCTCCTTCAGCCCCCTAATTAGGTGGGATTAGAACCATAGACTTCTAACTACGAGTCCACTACTCTTTCTACAATACCACAATGGGCAAAGTGCCTCAAGTTTCTAAACCAAATGCCCTAGGCTGTATCTGGCTGAGGACAAAATAGTTAATTAATTCAGTTAGGACTGTATGCTGGAATTTGTTCTAATAATCCTCCAGAAATAATTATGGGGTGTAGTAAATGCAAGCAACTGTGGAGGGAAAAAACAACTTCTAACTGTGTCCTGGGGGTCCCCAAATGGAACAATGCCTCCAGATGCCCCAGTTTAGTTTTAGTTCTGGATTAAGTCAATTCAGTTAGAAAAAAAAGAAAAAGCAAAGCAAAACAAAACATTTGGTCAAACCAGATAGTTGGCATTGTGTAGACAAAAAAAAGGGGAGAATCGTTTGCTTTTTTAATTTAATTTTTTTTTTTTGCTTTTCAATTGGTTGTTTTGGTGTAGTGTGAACCTAAAGCTACAACTAACTCACCCAGGTAGTAAGAACATGTCTTTAAAACTAACAGAGATTTCCACATATCTAGTGAAACCAGAGGCTACTGCTTCTATTAGTCACTGCCTGAAAGTACTGTCTTCTGAGGTGCTGACTCAACTGGGCAGGAGAACATGCAGTGACTCATTTATAAGCAGGAAGTACTGACTCAGCTGGGCAGGAAGGCCATGCAGTGGTTCAGTTAACAGCTGGGTATGTGAGGAGGGGTATGAGAAAAGGCCCTGAAAGTGGAAGGAGGAAGGGGAGGAAAAAAGGAAAGAAACATGGAAAACTTAAGAAACACATTTTTTTTTTATCTTTTCCCTTGGCAGTATTTTGAAAGTGGCATTTATTTTTCTTCTCTTGTAACAGTCCCTTGAGAGTTGTAAAGTTTACGACATCACACTCCTGATATATGGGCAGAGCAAAGGGCAGAAATCATATGCTCCAGCCTGACTGTAGGCATTTGGTGATAAATTGGTTTGCATCATATTTACCTAGACTACCTAACACCCTCTGCTTTTGTTATGCAAATTTTGGAGCATCATCCTCTTAACAAATATATCAGCCCAGATGTAATATATCTCCAGGAAACAGAAGACATAAAATCAGTAATTATGTGTATTCCAGAAATATAAAATTTTTATAGCAAACCCAAGGAGCCCACATATCAGAGCCCACTGTGTCACTCTTGATGCAGGAAAGATTTAATAAAGTAATTCTAGATAAAATTTTTAAAATTTTGTTTTACCAGTGACTTCACTGGTGCAGGATCTCCCAATGAGGAAAATCCCTCTACCAATGCCAATCCATTCTATAACATATTCTCAGAGAGACGTCTAATTAAATAAGTTAACATTTTTGATTACAAGATAGAATGTAAGTTCCTTAAGGGCAGAAATCATATTTTATTTTATTGATTTTATTTCCTAATTGGACCTCAGATGACAGTGAAATGATTAATGCATTCCTGAAAATATCACTTGCCTACTCACTGACTGTCCAAGGTGTTACAGTAAAAAGCTATCTTTTTGCATATTTCAAAGAATCTGTGGTCTCATTAATGTGGGAACTTCCTCCAATATGTGCACAGATCTGTCCCTTCCTTAAAAAGATAGATATATTGATTTAAAAAAAAATTAACCATCACTCCTTTCCTCTACTCTCTCCCTGAAAACTGTCTTTTTACAAATATAAATAGGACATGATTCTAGGAAAGTCCTTTCTTCAAACTGTTTCTTAATCTTTACAATGAGGACAATACTACCTTCCTTATAGGGTTGTTGTGAGGAGTAAATGAGGTAAGAGATGTAAAATACTTTTCAAACATTAAAGAACTATGTAAGTATTAGCTATTATTATTATTATTATTATCATCATCCACCTATAGGCCACCATAACTCTGTTGGGAAGAGTGTGATATATTTCATCTTCAATTCTCTGAAGTCAATTGGTCCCTATATTGATCAGATTTCTAATGTCTTTCAGTATTCCTTTATTCTATTGAAATCATTATATAAATTGTTCTCTTGGTTTTCTGCTTACTTCACTTTGCATCAGCTAAAATTTCTAAGTTTCTCTGAATTCTTCAGTTGTCATTTCTTTTAATTAATTAATTTATTTTTAGTTTTCAACACTCATGTCCATAAGATTTTGGGTTTTAAATTTTCTCCCCCTCGCTCTCATCCACCCTCCCCAAGACAGCATGCAATCTGATATAGGCTTTACATATACATTCATATTAAACATATTTTCACATTAGTCATGTTGTAAAGAAGAATTAGAACCAGTGGGAGGAACCATGAGAAAGAAGAAACAAAAAACAATAACAACAACCAAGAGAGGAAATAGTATGCTTCCATCTGCATTCAAACTCCAAAGTGCTTTCTCTAGATGTGGACAGCATTTTCCATCATGAGTCTTTTGGAGTTGTCTTGGATCCTTGCATTGCTGAGAAGAGCTAGTCTATCAAAGTTAGTCATTGCACAATGTGGCTGTTACTGTGTACAATGTTCTCTTGGCTCACTTCACTCACCATCAGTTCATGTAAGTCTTTCTGGGTTTTTCTGAAGTCTGCCTGCTCATCATTTCTTATAGCACAACAGTATTCCATTACATTCATATACCACAACTTGTTCAGACATTCTCCAACTGATGGGCATCCCCACAATCTCCAATTCTTGGCCACCACAAAAAGAGCTGCTATAAATATTTTTGTACACATGGATCCCTTTCCCATTTTTATGACCTCTTTGGGATACAGACCTAGAAGTGCTATTGCTGGGTCAAAGGGTATGCACAGTTTTGTAGCCCTTTGAGCCTAGTTCCAAATTGCTCCTTAGAATGGTTGGATCAGTTCATAACTCCACCAACAATGCATTAATGTTCCAATTTTCCCAAATCTTCTTCAACATTTATCATTTGCCTGTTTTGTCATGTTAGCCAATCTGATAAGTGTAATGTGGTACCTCATAGTTGTTTTGATTTGCATTTCTCTAATCAATAGTGATTTAGAGCATTTTTTCATATGACTATAGATAGCTTTAATTTCTTTATCTGAAAATTACCTGTTCATATCTTTTGACCATTTATCAATTGGGAAATGACTTGTATTCTTATAAATTTGACTCAGTTCTCTATATATTTTGGAAATGAGGCCTTTATCAGAGACTTTGTCTGTAAAAATTGTTTCCCAGCTTTCTGCTTCCCTTCTAATCTTGGTTGCATTCGGTTGTCATTTCTAATGCAATAATATTCCATTTAAGTCACCTAAAACAATTTGTTCAGCCACCCCTCCCCAACTGATGAGTATCCAATTAGTTATGCATGTGTTTATTCCCACAACAAGTGTTAATAGGAACATTTTTAGTATACTTTATGTATATATACATGCACACATACATATATGTGTGTGTGTGTGTGCGCATGTGTATATACCAAACTCTTTTTTCTGTCTTCGAAATCTGTGAAGTATATATTCATTACTAGCATTACTATATCAAAGGGTAAGTTCAATATAGTGATTTCCTCAAATATTTCTCAATTTTTTCCCCAGAATCAGTGGACAAATTCACAATTTGGCCAATAATGTATTAGCATGCTTTTCTTCCCATAGCTCCTGTCACCTGTGCCAATCTTATAGGGGTGACATGAAATCTCAAAGTTGTTCAAGTTTTCATTCCTCTTGTTATTAGTGATTTGAAGCATTCTTTTATAGGCTGTCCATGCCTTCTTATCCTATGTGACTCTTGGTCTTGTATGAGAGGAAAAAAAAAAAATATATATATATATATATATATGTTTGATAGTGGATAGTGTGAAATAAGGTCAGAAAGGTAGCCAGATTATGGAGGTTCATATATGCCAGGCTTAGGAATTTGTCCTATACTGAACAGGCAAAAAGGTTTTTAAGATTTGTGCAGTCAAATCTGTACAGAAAGAAGCTCAATTTGAAGAATAGATTGGAACAGAGAAAGAGTAAAGGTGGAAAGACCAGTTGAACAACTACTACAATAATCCAAGTGGTTGATAACGAACAGAAAGTAGGTCAGAGAGTATAGAAAAAAATCAATAGGACTTAGCAGTTGATGGGATGTGAGAGATGAGAAAAATGAGTCAAAGATAACGTTAAGATTATGAGGAACTGTGGGGATGCCATTGAAAGAAGTAGGGAAATCAGAAAGAAGAGTAGGTTTGGCAGGGAGGGGAGAGGGGGAAGTAGGTTAGAAGCACTCATTTACATAAAGTTATTTGATATGCTAATTATAAATAATCATTTATATTATATATATTACATATATATAATAATTATAAATAATCATTTAAGTAATTCACCTAAAAACCCTTATCTACTGGGCAATATTTTGTCTATTTCAGTTACTGGGTATTTGGAAATAATAAAACAGATTTTAGAAATTAAGTTCCCAGAAAAATGTGGTCCCTGCTAATGAATTTGCATGCTTTCTTACTTATGAAAATGGACACAACATGACAAGGTCCCCAAAGAGAAGAGTGGTGAGGCCAGTGCCGGCTGAGACTCCTGAACCACGTATGGTCAACGCAGGCTAAAAAAGCAGATGTTATCTGACAAACCTTGACCAAAGAAGCAGTCTATTAGAGTTCTTCACATACTCCCTTCTGCCTGTTACATATTCCAGGATTCATTGACCTGACAGTTTGTTTAATAATTGCTCATTTGAATCTCTAGGCACATTTGTGGAACCTCTCACTAGCATGCTCCTTCCTATTGCCTATTAGACAATCTTCCTAATTGAACTGTAATTAGTACTCAAGATTCTAAACCATCCTATAGTCCATAGAATCAGTTAAGCCAGGTTATGATTGTAAGACCTTGACATCTTCAAGTTTTCATTTCTCAAGTTATTTCAAGGTAATTTTCATGATTCTTCTAAATATTCTCTTCTTTAGGTTAGATATTCCCAATTCCTACATCTGAGCCTCATCGTATGGTATATTAATTTGGTTGCTCTCCTCTGGACACATTCCAGCTTGTTAATATCTTTTTAAAATGTGGTGGCCAGATCTGAACACAATACAGGCAGGGTTCTGCATCCTTTTGTTTCCTTTAGATGGTCTCTGTTCCATTTTGTCACCCAGAGTCATTTTGTTTTGTTTTCATTGTGTTTTAACTTGAAGATAGCCTCATATACTCTTCTTTTTTTATTTTTATTTTTATTTTTTAGGCAATTGGGGTTAAGTGACTTGCCCAGGGTCACGTAGCTAGTAAGTGTCAAGTGTTTGGTCTGAGGCCAGATTTGAACTCAGGTCTTCCTGACTTAAGGGCCGGTGCTCTATCCACTGTACCACCTAGCTGCCCCAGCCTCATCTACTCTTGAGAGTAGTTGAGATAAAAACAAAAACATAAATTTCTAAAATTTATTTGATAAGTGAGACTTTTCACCAATTTAGAATTGTCTTCCTCTAGCTTGGTTCAAAATGGTCAGATTTTAGCTATCATAATATATACTTGTTGTTTAGTCATTAAGCCGTGTCTGACTCTTCATGACCCTGTGGACCTCTGTCCATGGGGTTTTCTTGGGTAAGAGACTGGAGTGGTTTGCCATTTCCTTCTCCAGTGGATCATCTTTTCTGTCCATCTTGGCTAACCCTGCATGACATAGTTTCATTAAGCTACTTGAGCCCCTCTGTCACAATGAGGCGTATATGCAAGGTAGGTGTCCTGGAATGTTTACTTCAGTTAATTTTAGTTCCTGAGTACAACTTACAGAAAGATGGACTGGTAATCTATTGCTCACATTTACCAATCTGGTTTAAAGAATAATTATTACTCTATCTAATAGTTATAATCAGGGAGATATGCCTTTGGTTATTCCCCTTTCTCATCTGCTCTGACTAGAGGACATTCACTGAACCATATCTGGAATGGAAAATCTTCCAGCGCCATACATTTTATCTTTGGGTCTAGGCTTCTTCTGCTGACACATTTGCCTTGGCCTTTTCTCTTGGGTACCACATGCTGGACCAGAGCTGAAAGGTTAGTACTATGGGATGACCCCTGACCCCCATTACTGCATAAGGGAAAGGGTACTGCATCAAATAGAATTGCTTACTGAGGCAGGAAGAGGTACCCACTCAGTAGAGCTTAAAAGGAGGGATTCTACTCCCTGGTGGTCCTGTTTCCTTCCTACCTCTGAAGGTAGCTGGAAGATCAGTAGAGAAAGTGCTGAACTTAGAGTCAGGAAGACCTGATTTCAAAACTGGTTTCAGATACTTCCTAGCTGTGTGATTGTGACAAGTCACTGAATCGCCTTCTGCCTCAGTTTCTATATCTGTAAAATGGGGATGATAATAGCACCTATTTTGCGGGATTGTTGTGAGAATAAAATGGGATAACATTTGTAAAAAAAAGAAAGACTTTGCAAACCATAAAGCACTATATAAATACTAGCTATTACATGTGGCATACATTACATGTGGTTCTTTTTTTCTCTGAGTCTTCTAGTGAGAGTAGAGTTGGGGAGAAATGACAACTGTTTACATATGTTCATTAAAGCAGGTACCTTTCTAGGTGAGGCTGAAGTCAGGATTTGAATGACTTGGCTACTTCTTCAGCTTTGTGTTTCTTTGCCAGAGTTTTAGTGAGTTTTATTACACAAATGAAAAATAAAATAATTAAAAAAATTAAAAGTTAATTAAAAAAAGAAATAAGGTGCTACTGAATCTCTCAGTTGATGCTGGCTATATAGAAGGGGAAGTCTTTTGCTCCAGTCTCATACAACAAATTGCCTCAAAAGAATGTCCTGTAGGCCACTTAAACTCAACATATCCATAACACGACTCATTATCTTTTCCTCCATAGTCTCCTGTCTTCCCAACTTCCCTATTACTATTGAGGGCACTACCACACATAGCCAGGCTCACACTCTCAATGTAGTCCTTAACTCCTCTAGGTGGCTCAGTGGATAAAGTGCTGGGCCTAGAGTCAGGAAGACTCATCTTGCTGAGGTCAAATCTGGCCTCAGATACTTACTAGCTGTGTGACCCTGGGCAAGTCACTTGATCCCTGTTTGCTTCAGTTTCTTCATTTATAAAATGAGCTAGAGAAAGAAATGACAAACCACTCTAGTATCTTTGCCTAGAAAACAAAACCCCAAATGGGGTCATAAAGAGTCAGACACAACTTAAATGACCAAACAACAAAGTACTCATCTCTAATCTATTGCCATTTCTCATCATTTCTTCTTTCATACCATCTCTCATATACCCCTCTTCTCTACTCAAACAGCTATCACCCTGGTACAGGCCTTCAAACCCAGACTGTTGCAATAGCCTGCTGGTTGGTCTCACTGCCTCAAGTCTCAACCTACTCTAGTCTGTCCTCTGCTTGACTGTAAGTGATTTTCCTAAAGCATAGGTCTTTCACTCAACAAAGGCCAAGTGCCTCTGTATTGGTTGGGTGGTTGGTTGATTGGTTGTCCTTTCTTCTTGAAGAGGACCAAAATGACATCACTATGTTAGAGTCAGATTACAGTGTATCCGACTGTGGATGATCAGACCACTAGGATCTCAGAATGGTCCATCACATGTCGGGAACAGGTAGCCCATATGAACATTTGGTATGGGCTCTCTAAATTTGCACATCTGACATTTCTTTTGAGTTACTTTAATTCTGCTTTGCTGATACAGCACAGCACCTTCTTTGATGTGGGTACACCATAAAGCCCTTTGTCAATGTCTCCTATGGTAATTAATTTCAAAGTCTTTCAGAGAGACCTTGAGAGTGTCCTTGTATTACTTCTTCTAACTACCACGTGAGCATTTGCCTTGTGTGAGATCTCTGCAAAAGTCTTTTAGGCAACCATACAGTTGGCATTCGAACAACATGGCCGGCGCATCAGAGTTGCACACTCCTCAGTAGAGTTTGGATGTTTGGCAGTTTAGTTCAAGAAAGGAACTTAGTGTCCATTACCTTATCCTGTCAGGTGATCTTCAGAATATTACCTCCAGGATCAAATATAAAATGCTCTATTCAACATTTAAAGCCCTTTGCAATCTGACCCCTTTCCATTCTCCTTATGATTCATCCCCTTCCACTTTCTCTTTGATTCAGCTACCTTGGTTTTCTTGGTATTCCTTACACATGCTACTTCATCCATCAGTTTTGTACCTTTTCACTGGCTATCCACTATGCCTAATTGTTTCTCCTTCTACAGCTACATGTACCCTCTAGCTTCTCTTTTTCTTTCAACACTCAGTTCAAATCCTACCCTCTACAAGAATCCTTTCCTGCTACAACCACATGCTAGTCCCTTCTCTCCGAGATTACTTTCCATGGGCATTGTCTGTATCTTGTATGTATAGGGACTTGCATGTTTTCTCCTTTAGCTCCTCTACCTCTTTGAAAACCAGCCTGCTCTTCTGATAATTCTCAGTTCACATATTGTTGAAGCCTAGCTTGCAGAATCTTAAGTATCACCTTGCTGGTGTGTGAAATGAGCACAATTGTTTGTTAATTTGATCATTCCTTGGAATTGCCCTGCTTTAGGATTGGGATGTAAACATCTTTTCCAGCATAGTGACTGCTGTTGAGTTTTTCAAATTTGCTGGCATATTGAGTGCTGCACCTTAATAGCATCATCTTTTAGGATTTAAAAATAGCTCAGCTGGAACTACTGATCAGCAAGGAAGCTTTAATCTGCTATGTTTTTGAGCTGGCCTAGTTCACCCCTCCTTTGGCAACTTAGTGGTCCTCCACTCCTGGAGGCTTACCATATTGGCACCAGATTTAGTGAGGGGACTGATTAGTTTTAGCCTTACTGTATATGAAGCTCAGTAGTGAAAAATGGAGACTTGGTTGAGGTTTTCACATAGTGGAAATACTCTTTACTTGCACCACTCAACCAAGTCTCCATTTGATGGTGAGAAATGCTTACCCACCTTTTGACAGAGAGGAAGTACACTGAATGTGCAGGATGAGACACATCTACATATGGCCAATAAGGAAATTTGTTTTACCTGGTTCTGCGTATTTGTTTGCTATCTGTTTGGATAAATGGATTCATTTACCATTCAATATTTGTGAGAATCTTTTGTACAAGTAGCATTTGGTGATAAGGGACCAAATCTTTGAATATAATATGTACCCCTTCCTCTTTAAGAAATACCTTTCAGGAAAGCAACTTGAACCTAACAAATCATTTCCCCTAGACTAACAGTACTTATTGGAGCAGATAGTTATAATTTTGGTCTGGTACCCCTTCTTAGAGGAGAACAGATTGGATAGTCGAGTGGTCCTGATCTTTTGCTTCCCTCTAGGTAGGAATAGAAGTCTCTCTTGGCAAGGGGTGGGCAAGATTACTATGATATCTATTGGTGGCTACTCGCAAGTCACAGTTAGTTAGACAAACCAATTCTTACATTAAAATGGCCTCCATAAGCAATATACACAGCTTACACATAAATTATTCTTGTAATTCTGCTCCCTTCACTCTGCATCAGTTTCCCATAGATCTCCGAAACTGTCATTTTGATAATTTCTTATGGGACAATAATCTGTTATATACATTTTTGGCCATACCCCAATTAATGGGTACCCTTTTACTCTCTAATTCTTTGTTATAATAAAAATAGTTGCTATATATGTTCTTGAACATTGACTATCTCCTCTCTTCTATCTGCCATTTAAGCTGACACCCTATTCTTTTTTAAAATTTTGTTTGATTTTATTTTATAAAAAATCATAAGCATTTGTTTTTTCTACCTCTGCTCTTCTCATAATTGGAAAAATAAAAACAAAACCCTTGTAATAAATATGTATAGTCAAGAAAAATAGTTACCAATTGACAATGCCCAAATATGTGTCTCATTCTGCATATTTAGTCCATCACCTCTCCATCAAGAGATGGGTAGCATTCTTCCTCACCAGTTCTCTGGACTGATGTTTGAGTATTGCATTGATCAGAGTTCTTAAGTTTTTCAAAGTTTTAAAAATTATTATAATGCTGTTATAGTATATAGTTGTTATAGTATAAACTGTTCTCTTGGTTCTGCTCTCTTCACTTTGTGTTAATTCATGCAAGTCTTTATAGGCTTCTTTGAAACATTTTCCTTTGTTGCACAATAAACTTGTACAATTAGAAATGAGTAACTGAATATTATATTCACATACCACAATTTGTTCAACCATTCCTTAATAGACTAACAGGCTCTTAATTTCCAGTTCTTTGCTATGACAAAAACTACTATAAACATATTTGTACATGTAAATGATCATAGGCTAAAGCTTTGTTCCTTCCATCTCTTGGTGGGCACAGCATGTCTCCTGAAGTGAGGCTGAAAGGGGCCAGACCTAACTTTTCCCATCTGCTTTAAAGGACTTACCCTTGGACAAGGAGTCTTCCACTTCCTGCTGCCATCTCATTGCCAGCAGTAGGGTTTAGGGGAAAAGATTATAGAGTTCCTTTTTTGGACATAATAAGTTTAAGTTGTTTACTGGACACCCAGTTTGAGAAACCCAACAGACAGTTGGAGATGTGAGGTTGAAGGTTGGCAGAGAGATTGAGAGGCAGGATAGATAGTTTTAAGAATCATCAGCATAGAGAATATAATTAAATTGATGGAAGCTGATGAGATCACCAAGTGAAGTAGTGTAGAAGGAGAAGAAAAGAGGGACCAAGCAGAAAGAAGCCTGAAGGACACTTAGAGGGAATGATCTGGAAGAGAATCTAGCAAAGGAGATAAGAGAAGGAGCAGTCAGATAGGAGGAGAACCAGGAGAGAGTTTGGTGTCCCAAATACACAGAGAGAAGAAAATATCAAGAAGAGAGTGGTCAGCAGTGTTAAAAGTGCAAAGAGATCAAAGAAAATGAGGATAGAGAAAAAGTCATTGGATTTGGCATCTGAGAGATCATTAGTAATTTTGGAGAAAGCAGTTTCAGTGGGATGTTAGGATCAGAAGCATGATTGTATGGGGTTAAGAAGAGAGTAGCAGGAGAGAAAGTGGAGGCAACTCTTATAGATGGCCTTTTTGAGGAGTTTAACTACAAAGGGCAGAAGAGATGTAGGACAATAGTTATCATGGATAGAAGGATCAAGTGAGGGTTTTTTCAAGATGGGACAGATAAGGACATAGTTGTAGGCCGTAGGAAATGAGCCAATAGAGAGGGAAAAATTGAAAATATGTGAAAGAGTGGGAATAACAAAGGGGGCAATAGGTTGGAAGAGATAGGAGGGAATAGAATCACTTAAACAAGTATAAGGGTTTGCCTTGGTAAGGGGGAGGCAGCTTCATCATGTGAGACAGGAATGAAGGAGTGGCAGAAGTGGCAGAGGGTATCTGAGGGATAGGAGATGAGGAAGAGAGGAGAAGAGGGAGTTCAAGGGGAATGGCCTCAATTTTTTTCTATAAAATATGAGAAAAGGTTCTCAGTTGAGTGATTTGGATGGGGAAAAGCTATGGAAGGTTTGAGGAGGGATGAAAAGGTTTGGAAGGGTCACTGTGGAGAGTGGGAGAGTGAATTGATAAAGGAGGTAGAGGATTGCCTGTCAGCAGGAAGAGCCCAGTGGAGGTTGTGTAATATAAATTTGTAGTGGACCAAGTCCAAACAGTTGTGTGACTCTCCATCTTCATTTAGGAACAGATGTGTAGGAGTGAAGGCAGAAAATGGTGGAAGTGATTCAAAGATGAGCTTTGGCTAGGCATAATCATCTCTATGATAAAGGGGGTAGGGATTTAAGAGAGGAAGACACGGAATTGAATTGATTCACCAAGAGGTCAGGATGGGGAAAAGAGGAGAGAGTGGTTTTGCAGGGAAGATGATCCAGGAGAGAATTGAGGAGCCAAGGAATTGGAGCTCAAGATGTGGAAAAGAGTAGGGTTTGGTAAGGGAAGGCAGAGGGAGAGGTGAAAAGCAAAAGATTATGGTCAGATAAGGGGGTTTCAGAATTCTTGAAAACAGAGGTTGTATATTTGTTGGTGATAGCAATATCAAGGGTATTACCATCTTTGTGTGTGGCTGAAGGTGGAGTGGAGTAGCAGCTCTGAGAAGTGAGTGGATTGAGGAACTGAGTAGTTAGGGTGTTTGAGGGAGAGTCAGTATGTATACTGAAGTCCCTTAGTACGAGGGCAAGAGTTGGGGAGCAGAGAAAAATTGTGAGCCAGGTATTGAATTCACTGAGGAAGTAAGGGGAGTGACCTGGGGAGTCTGTTGACGATAGCTACCAGAACTCTGATTGAGTAGTAGATATGAATAACTTGACCTTTAAAGGAAGAGAGGTTACTGACTAATGGAGGTATGAGGAGAATCTGGATGTTACAATGGGGTGAGCCAAGGATGAGTGAAGGTGCAGCCATTACTGGGGAGGGGGAGAAAGAGAGGTTGTATCACCAGTAGGGAGAAAGGTTTCAGTAAGAGCTAGTATATGGAAGAAGTAAGAGAGGAAAAGATTTAAGATGAAGGGAAGTATTTTGCATATGGAACAGGCATTTCAGAGAATACAATGGAAGGGCTGGGTGATATTTGGTTTAAGCTTTGGTGTGGGATGGTTGAGGGGGATTGGAATGAGGAATCAGATGATGAGGTGTGGGGAATGGGGTTTGGATGATTATCTACAGGATCTAGGTGAAAGATACCACCAAAGGTGAGAATATTCATTACTGAGTAGAAGGTGCCGCTCCTCTTCCCAATAGAAGTAAAAGACTAGGCTGAAGTTAAGTGTAGTATGAGAAGGGAGGCACAACAATCAGATGGTTGGATAGAAGGGCCTACTTCATAATTCTTCTTCCCTTTTTAGGCAGGAAAGGGGCATAGCTGAAGATGGAAGCTGCCTATCTCCAAACTTCCCTATCACTGTACAGGGCAACACTATCTTCCCAGGCTCACAACCTAGGGTCATCCTGTACTCCTTACTATTTTTCAACCCCTCCCCCATATCCAATCTGTTGCCAAGGCCTGTCACTTTCACTTTTTAACATTTCCCAAATGCCTTCTTTGGTTACTAACTCTTCCCCTATCCATATACTTAAGAGGTAATTTCTTTCTTTCTACTCTATTTTGTGTTTGATATGACCTTTTAGATCTAAGCCACTTATCAAGTTGAAGCTTGTCTTTATCTGTATAGTGTGAAGTGTTTGTCTAAACTTAATTTCTACCACATTGCTTTAGAATTTTCCTGGTGGTTTCAATGAAGGGATGAGCTGACACAAGTTAGTGAGGGAAAAGTCTAGTGTGAATATTGGGGGTGGGGGGAATAACATGGTCAAATTTACGCTGAATAGATGGACTAGACAGGGGAGAGACTTGAGGAAGACCAACCAGAAAGCTACCATTAGAGTGTAGATGAGAAATGATGAAAGTCTGAGCTAGAGTTGTGGATCAATGAGTGGAGAGGAGCCTCACATTGGATAAATTGGTTGAGTGAGAATGAGGAGCTGAGGATGATACCAACGTTGCAGATGACCGCCTGAATGAATGAGAGGATGGTGGTGCACTTGACAGTAATACACAAGTTCAGAAAGGAGCAGGGTATGCGGGGAAAACTAATGAAATCTGTATTGAACCTATTAAGTTTAAGATGCCTACAAGATGAAAAGTTAATGAGTTGTGTTTTGGATCTATTGAGTTTAAGATATCTACAAGACAACCAATTTGAGATGTCTAAGTGGTAATTGGGAATGTGTGACTGTAGTTCGGGAAAAAAAGGCTGGATATTTAGATCTGAGAATTGTCTATATAGCAATGATAATTGAACCAACAGGAGCTAATGAGATCACCAAGTGAGATAATATAGAGTGAAAAGACAAGAAAGCCCAGGACAGACTCCTGGGGCACACTCGTAGTCAGGGTGCATAACGTGAATGAGACTGAGAATCAATCAGACTGGAGAAATCAGGAGAGAGTAGTGTAATGAAAATGTAGGGAGAAGAGAATATCCAGGCAGAACGTTTCAAATGCTAGATTGGTCAAGGAAGATTAGAATTGAGAAAAAAGGTTAGGTTAGGCAATTAAGAGATTAATGGTAATTTTGGAGAAGATGGTATCAGTTTGATGATGAAGTCTGAAACCATAGTAAGTACAGAGGATTTAGAATACAATGAGAGGAGAGGCAATGGAAGTACTGACTATATAGCTTTCTCGAGGAGTTTAGTCATGAATGGTAGAAAGATATAGGATGATAGCTCACATCAATGTGTATAATCAAATGTGGAGGATATAAATCAATGTGTAGGATACATTCTATAAGGGAAGTTGATCAGAGACACTGGACCTAACCGTCTGGGGTTATGTCTGAGTATCCCAGACATTTCAACGACCTTGGTATTGAGCATTGGCATCAGCCCTCTCTTCCCTCCTTCCAATTATCTGACCTTCTGGCTCCCTCTGAAAGGCCTGATGATTATCCTGGGACTTTAGCTGTTCTCTGTCTGAACTTGCTAATGAGCCTCCTCTCTACAAGTGAGGACATTTTCCTGGCAGACATTGGTTTGCCCTTGCCCTGCTACATAGAGCTCCCACAGCTTGGAGTAATTAGGCCTTGTACGGAGTTCCCTTGTCCCAGCTCTGCTTTGTCTGTGGCATGCCTCTGACTGCTACAACCCTTTCCTAGCTCCCTATTAATTCCTCAAGTCTCATGATATCTTCTTGGTATGACACTCATAAGGGTCCTCTTGTTTCTCATAGGATATATTGCCATATAACAAAGTAAACATTTTATTTTCTTCTTCTCTGGTTTCTTACATTGAACAAAGTGGCTTAGATTTGCCTTCACACTTATACTTGGATGAGATTGCTTCATTTCATGCTGAAGAGTTCCATGCTTGATGTTACTACACAGCTCTCATCTAAACAATGCTGCTCTTTTAAAGTTCATTCATACAGACAGGATCATTGCTCAATCAAGTGCATTCATGCTTTATTCACACATATGATGTGACCTGGCAGAATACCCACACTGGCTTTTTGGTAAGCACTCCCAAAAAGAGAGCATATTTCAGGCATCTTAATTGACATGAGGGTCACAAAAGGAGTGACTGAGAAGTACTTAAGTAAATACTTAAATAATCAAAAAAACCAAAAACCAAATAAATAAAATAGTAAACACAAAAGTAAAGGCAGAATTTGCTTTAATGTAAAACCAGACTCTTAGAAATTCAAATTCTGGGGGGGCAGCTAAGTGGTGCAGTGGATAGAGCACCAGCCCTAGATTCAGGAGGACCTGAGTTTAAATCTGACCTCAGACACATAACACTTACTAGCTGTGTGACCCTAGGCAAGTCACTTAACCCCACTGCCTAGCCAAAAAAAAAAAAAAAAAGAAAATTAAAAAAAAAATTCAAATTCTACCCCTTATACTTAAAATGCTGAACTTGTAGTCAGGAAGTCATGAGTTCAAATGCTGTATCATGGCATTATTGTTTTAAGAATGACTTTGAGTGAATTAAGTCATTTACACTATTATAAATACCCAAATTAACTATAAAGGATATATGAAGGGAGATACTATCTGCATCCAGAGAAAAAACAGAGAAATAGAAGTATGTATAGAATAATTTTACAAATACATACTTATTTGCTTCTAATGGTAGCCATCTCTAGGGTGAGAAAGGGGGAAGGAAGAAAATAAAGAAAAAAATTTACATGATAACTTTATTATATATTTAAAAGGAACAGCAAGTTGCACATAATAGATTCTTAGTTTCATGTGCAATCATCTTTTTAATTATCCTATGTTATAGAAATGCTTGTTTTATTCCATAAATTAAAAATAAGATAAATTTATAAAAATGCAGTCTCAGATACCCACTAGCTTTGTGACCCTGGTCAATTTGCTTAACCTCTGTCTGTCTCAGTTTCCTCTATAAAATGGAGTTAATAATAGCATCTATATCCTAGAGTTGATGTGAAGATAAAATGAGATAATATTTGTAAAACACTTTTCAAACCTTAAAGCACTACATAAATGTTAACTACCATTATTTTTACATTTAGCAATTGAGGAGGCAAAGGGGAAGAACAATAATAATTCATTGCTTTTGTTGACCTCCATTCATTTCTAGACCCTGGACCTGAGAGACCCAATATGTGGTAGGTTAATGGAAAGTGGGGTGAAATTTAGGATAGGGGCTAGCCATGACAGTGGCTAACTTATTGTGCATGCCCAGTCAGCTGAGTAGTGACTTGGGAAACAATCTCTGGGACCATCCCACCCCATTAATCAACTCCTAAAAGAGCTTTCATGGAAGGTTTTGTGGAGAGATACACAAGATATAAGCTAATAGTAGTCAGCCAGCAAGCATTATTAAGTGCCTACTGTGTGTTATGCACTGTGCTTAGAGCTGGTAATACAAAATAAGGCAAAAGACAGTCCCTACTTTCAAAGAACTCATGGTCACCTGGGGGAGACAACATGCAAAGAACTATGCCTAAATAATATATATACACACACATATGTATATATAAGATTAATTGGAGATAATCAACATAGAGAAGGCACTAGCATTAAGAGGGAGATTGGGAAAGGCTCCCTATAGAAGATAGGATTTTACCTGAGACTTGAAAGCAGCCACAGAAGCAAGAAGATGGAAACGAACAGCAGCTTCTTTAAGCTAAGCAGATCCTCACAAAGGCACATTCCATAAATAACATGCATTATAAAAGAGCGGAATTTAATCATTTTAAGTTGTGGAATTTTAATGCATTTTTCATGCCTTCAAGGTGATGGGGTATACCTTAAATAAACATTCTTGTATTCTAGGTTTGAGGTACTAATTACAATGGTTGGAGAGGTAACCAGTCTCTCACACTAATTCCCTAATATTTAGTAGCAATTTTTTTCTAAGTAGATAATTATGTGGCAAACATCATCTCCATGTTACCAAAAGAAATAGCAGGGAAAAGTCTTGTAGTTGGAAAACCCACCACACAACTCATATGTATTCCTGTGTTTGTTTATTTTAAGGATAAACCCTGGGGTCATGAAGAGTTGGACATGACTGAACAATAACAACAAAATATGTAGTAGTTAATGAGTGTAGAACATGTGAAGGCTGTTAGGGCCCCCTCGCGTGCTTTTGTGCTTTCAGTTGAAGGTCATGCTCATTTGGACTTATAGAGTTTTGATCCTCCCTCCATCAGAACAAGTCATTGGCAGCAATGTGATTTGAAGCTAAATTACTGCATTTTTTGTAAAGAAAAAGTCCTGTTTGTGATATAACTTATCAGCAGTTGTACTTTTTTGATCAACTATGAAGGTTTAGGCATATTAATTGGTCAGGGTACATAAGAAGTTGAGCTAGTTAACAATATATTTGGAATCCTGATTGGTATTTTGGACATCTTCAACAGGTTACACACTCAGAGTTCTTAGATTTGTGTGGCTTAGTACCTGTGTTAGAGTTAAGGGGAGAGAGGTGGAAATCTTATAATGTTCTCATGATTAGCCTAAAGATGCCAGTGACCTTGGCGGATAGCTGTTATCTCAAGTATGTGTGAGGGAGGCAGGGAAAGCCCTATTCAGGTACTAATAATTATATTGTGAATGATCTTAGAAGAAACTACTGTGATCTTAGAGTAGCGGTTGGGAAAAAAAACTCACGTGCTTTTTTTTTTAAACCAATTTTTAAAAAGCATGAGTTGTTTAGCTGTGTCCTACTCTTCCTGGCCCTATTTGGAGTTTCTTGGCAAAGATACTGGAGTGGTTTGCCATTTCCTTCTCCGGTTCATTTCAAAGATGAGGAAACTGAGGCAAACAGGGTTAAGTGATTTGCCCAAAGTCACACACTATTAAGTCTCTGAGGCTAGATTTGAACTCAGGTCTTCTTGACTCCAGGCTAGGCCCTCTATCCACTGCACCACCTAGTTGCCCAAAAAGACATAAGTAAACCCTGTTAAATTTGTAGAATGTAAACTACAAAGTTACAAGAAGCTATTCTTCAAAGAAAGCTATGAACTCAACGTGTAAAGGAAAAAGAGTACAAGAAACAATACTTAATACAAATGTTTCTTCTTTCCAGGAAAATATTCTCTTAAAATAGGTGTTGTACTTACAGTTTCACTATACGGGAAGTGATAAAAAAGATACCCCAAAAAACCAAGGATCTAGTCCCTCACATGACCTTACTCCTACAACTAGAAATTCAAAGATCAATAGTATCTTTAACCTAGAGGTGATTTACAACAGAAAAATAGGGCACTGACTAATGCAAAGACTATGTGACACCCCCTGTTCTAACCACACAGTTCTTTTTTTCTTTTTGTGAGGCAATTGGGGTTAAGTGACTTGCCCAGGGTCACACAGTTAGTAAGTGTCTGAGATTGGACAATCACACAGTTCTTAAAGGAACTCCTAGAAATACCCCATAGAACCTCGGGAACCCCTGGTACTCAACATGAAAACTTTTGTATTTAAAATTATGCTAAAACTAGAGAGTAACGCATACTAGGACTTATCTTGTGTATATGTCACATGAATAGTTGATTTACAACCATGTAATTTTTTTTTTTAGGCAATTGGGGTTAAGTGAGTTGCCCAGGGTCACACAGCTAGTAAGTGTCAAGTGTTTGGTCTGAGGCCAGACTTGAACTCAGGTCCTCCTGACTTCAGGGCCAGTGCTCCATCCACTGCACCACCTAGCTGCCCCAACAACCACATAATATTAAATATAGGTGTCACCTCAAGCCCATGGTTAAAAGAAACCAAGAGACTAGAGCTCTGGGCTCATACAAGTTTCAGTTCCTTGGGGAACCTGACCTCTAAAGGACATTACGCTTTTCATAAAACCTCTGCATCATGTCTTGTGCCCCTAAGTAGCACACTAGAGGAAAAAAAATCTCTTTAACAAAATTTAAATTGAAGGATTCTATAAAGGGGATGAATAAATATCTCTTAGAGAAAGATGTACAATATACAAAGCAGATCAGGCATAGGGCAGCTATTTATTTCCCCCACCACAAAAGAAATGCTGACCATACAAAATACTCATGAGAACACACTGATAAATACATGTAAGTGTTTGGGGCAGCTAGGCGGCACAGTAGATAAAGTGTTAACTTGGAGTCAGACCTGAGTTCAAATCCAGTCTCAGACACCTACTCATTGTGTGACCCTGGGCAAGTCACTTAACCCCAGTCTGCCTCAGTTCCAGGGTTGTTATAAGGATTAAATAAGATGATATTTGTAGGGTCCTTAGCACAGTAGGTGGTACTTAATAAGCATTGTATAAATGTTAGCCATTAGCTATTATTGTGGGTTCATTGAATCAATGTTACCCAACCCACTTAAAGTAACTACCTTAATCAGGTAGGAACATCTTTATAGAGTCAATCAATAAAAGGCATTAAACTTTGAAAAGTCCTTAATCAGTTTAGAAGGAGTGAGAATCATTGGATAATGAAATTAAACTACACAGAAAATGTATTGGAACTGACCGAATAAACTCAGTCATGCCCTGTGGGTTTTAGATAAAACAGCAAGCCATTTCAGAACCTGGGCATTAAATGCAAACAGTCCTGCTTCCTCCTCCCAGAGGAAAAATGTCTCTCTCTCCCCCCATCCCTTGACCAAAGGATGACCTTGTGAACTTTGAAAATAAGAAGATTTTAGATTTCTCAGGGGTGTTTTAGCAGTATTCCTAGAACAGCTGATGGCAGTTCCTACAGCAAGAACTGAAGACAAGTTAGACATACCGAGGAAAAGCAACTTCAGATTATTATAGTCTCTGCCTTCAAGATACTTGTAATCTTGTGAGGGAGCAAGATGCATCCACATGAAAAGAAGCATGAATATGTCATACTTTAGCACACCTGTGCTCTCAAGGATATGGCTAATCCTTCCATCATTACAAATCACACCTCATCTAGCTCTTCTCATCCTTATTACCCATATTGTCCCATAAACACTGCAGGGGGGGGGGTCTACCCAATGTCCTGGAGACCTTTCTTAAGGTCTTTAAAACATTTTTTGTGAGTATAAGAACGTCTGTTGCCATTCTTCACTCTCACTAGATGAACAATACACCTCCCCTTTCCTATCATACATTTCATGAATGAGATCCATTGTGCAAAATCTTGCACACAGATCATCAATACAAATACACTGTTGCCTTTGTGTCAACCATGTGTCTCTCCCTTCATCCCCTTAGTATCCCCTGCAATATACATAGTGTATTATCTGCATCAAAGTAATAGAAGGCACTATATAAATTCTAAAAGAGTAATACAAATGGTAAATGCTTTAGGACTTAAAAGGATAGAAATTAATTTAGGCAAGTTAGCTGACACAGTGGATAGAGCTGAGAAGATCTGATTTCTGGAGCTAGGAAGATCTGAATTCAAATCCAGCCTTAGATGCTTACCAGCTGTGTAGCCCTAGTCCAGTTATTTAACTTTTGTCTACCTTAGTTTCCTCAGCCAAAGAATGGGGATAATAATAGCACCTACCTCCCAGGGTTGTTGTGAGCATCAAATGAGAAAATATTTGTAAAGTCTTAGAACAGTGTTTGGCACATAGGTGTTTAATAAATGCTTGTTTCCTTCCTTCCATGGACTGGGACAACTTCATGGAGAAGATAAATAAGATGACTAAATGGGGGTTGGATGAAAAGAAAATGATAGAACTACGGAATTATAAATGATGAAGTCACCTTGTTTAGCTCTTACCAAAAGGATAAATCCCTTATACCAAAACCGTAGCTAGTGTAGCATTCACTTGAAGACTTCCAAAGTCAAAATATGCCTCTAGAATAACTCACACATATTGATCAAAGCTCTGCCTTCTGGAGCCATGTTTGATCCCTATGCTATATTACAATTTTTCAAATATTTGAAGACCCCACAAGTCTTTTCTAGGCTAAACAAAAAAATCATCAAATTGATATTCATATGGCATGAGCATCCAGATTGCCTTCCTGTGGATTTGCTGTAGTGTGTCCCTAAAGTATGGTGCCCCAAACATGGCTCTTGATTTGGTCAGACCAGGTCAGAGTAGAGCCAATTACTTTCCTTGCTTTAGGCATTGTACTTAAGGTTGTATGTAATTCATCCAGATCAGATAGCATTTTAAAGCAGCAGGATGCTCTCTATTAGATTAGTTTGAAATTAATTGAACAATAATACCCAAGTGTGAACCTGAAGGGAGGTCACAGAAATCAAAATACAGAATCTCAAAATTGGAAGACACCACCTCCCTCAATCTCTTCTCTCCTCTAATTGGAGGGCTGAGAGTACTAAACTCTTCCCATTTCCTTCCTTTGTGGAGGGCAGAAACTGACAGCTCACTCCACTTTGCATCTGCTTTTCTGCCTAGTTTCAACTCCATGGAAGAGGATGTCCCCTGGTACCCTCACCTTCCCACCCCCAGCTTTCCTGTCTCCTTTTCTGTGCTGTCTTTCCCTTTAGATTTTAATCTCCTTGAGGGCAAGGACTGTCTTTCTTTTTATTAATGATATCTCTAGCCCTTAGCACAGTGCCTGGCACATAAAAGGTACTTGATAAATGTTTATTGGATTGGATTGGGAGAAGTTTTAGAGGCTGTTCAGGTCAAATGTATCTGACCAAGAATACATTCCATCTATGAAATTACTGTCAAGTGGTTATTTGGCTTCCACCTGAAGACTTTTTGAAGGAACCTACTACTTTCTAAGGCAGCCTATTGCACTTCTGAAAAGATTTGACTGTCAGAAAGTTTTTCCTTCTACCAAGCTCAAATCTGTCTCTTCTTACAACTTCTATCTATTGCTTCTAGTTTTACCCTTTAGGGCCAAGGAGAAAAAGTTTGATCTCTTCTGTATGACAGCCCTCTAAACATTTGAAGACAGTTATTGTGTATTCCCTAAGTCTTATCTGGACCCTTGCCCCCATCGAAGATTTTTTAATAAGGCAGTGACATGATAAAAAGTGGTGTTCAAAAAATATGAATGCAGTGCATAACTAGAAGAACAGAGTTCAAAGTGGAAGAATAAGTTATAAGGCTATTGTTAATAATCCGAGAATGATCAAATAAAACCTGAACACAGGTCATGATCCTGGAAATGGAAAGGAAATGAGAGACACAGGAAGCATTTCCAATGAAAGATTGATAGTGACTAATCTGATATGGGAATATGAAGAAGAGGAATGAGTCAAAGATGACTGTTAAGTGTTGAGGCAAAGTCACTGGGAGAATGACAAAATAGGGCAGTCAGGAAGTGGAGTTATTTGGGGCAAGGGAAAGAATGTTAGGTTTTAGATGTGTTGAATTTGATGTTGACAGTAGGACATACAAATGGGAATGTCCAGTGGTAGTGGGAGATGTGGGAGCAAGAGTTTGAGAGAGAGGGTAGAGGTAGAGGTGTAAATCTGGCAATCATTTGCATAGAGGTAAGTAACTAAAACCATAAGATTGGATAATATTTCCAAGGGAGAGTGTAGAGAAAGAAAAGCTGAACCTTTAGGAGAGTCTAAATATTTATTTGTTGATTTTCATGTCTCTGTTGTTGTTTAGTTGTTGTTTCACGTCCGACTCTTTGTGACCCCATTTGGTGTTTTCTTGGCAAAGATACTGGAGTGGTTTTCCATTTCCTTCTCCAGCTCATTTTACAGATGAGGAAACTGAGGCAAACAGTTAAGTGACTTGCTCAGGATCACACATCTACTAAGTGTCTGGGGGCAAATTTGAACTCAGGAAGATGAGTCTTCCTGACTCCAGGTTCAGCATTCTATCCACTGTGCCACCTTGCTGCCCCTCTTCCTTCTTACTTACTTATTATAATGACCCTGCATCAAAAGGGAAGGTAAAAGATATTTTGAGTTAGAGAAAGAATGAAAGAAGGATGAAGATAAACACTAGAAATATTTTCTGACCTATAGTCAGAAATTTTTAAATATGTGATATCCTAGAAAATCTGCTAGAGGGTGTTTGGCAGTCTTTAGTTCCGTGTTCTTTTGTGATAGCTCTTTTGTGACTTGAGTAGGTTCTGCGTTATCTTTTTTTGAATGCCTTCTCTAGTGTTGAGAGAGAGAGAAGGAAGAAATTAATCAGTCTTGATCAATTACTAGAATGATATTAAGATTTTATATGCAAATGTTAATACATGTATATATTTTGTTCATTCTTTGTTTTTTTATAAGCTTTTGAGTTTTAAATTTTTCTCCCCCTCCTTCTCCACCTCCCTCCCCAAGATGGCATGCAATATGATATAGGCTATACATATACATTCCTATTAAACATATTTTCACATTGGTGATGTTATAAGGAAGAATTAGAACCCATAGGAGGAACCACAAGAAAGAGAAAACAAAACAAAACAGAAGGAAAAAAATAGCAAATAGTATGCTTCAATCTGCATTCCAACTCCATAGTTCTTTCTTTGGATGTGGATAGCATTTTCCATCATGAGACCTTTGGAGATGTCTTAGAGCCTTGCAATGCTGAGAAGGGCTAAGTCTATCAAAGTTAGACATCACACAACGTGGCTGTTACTGTGTACAACATTCTGCTGGTTCTGCTCACTTCACTCAGCATCAGTCCATACAAGTTTTTCCAGGTTTTTCTGAAGTCTGCCTGTTCATCATTTCTTATAGCACAATAGTATTCCATTATGTTCATATACCACAACTAGTTCAGCCATTCCCCAATTGATGGACATCCCCTCAATTTCCAATTCTTTGCCACCACAAAAAGAGCTCCTATAAATATTTTTGTACATATGGGTCCTTTTCCCATTTTTATGATCTCTTTGGGATACAGTCCTAGAAGTGCTATAGCTAGGTCAAAGGGTATGCACAATTTTATAGCCATTTGGGCATAGTTCCAAATTGCTCTCCAAAATGGTTGGATCCAAATGTTAATCTATTAATATGACTAATTAATATTAATATTTTAGATGTAAATCATTATTGGTATAAATGTTTTGATAAATGCCATATATATAGGAACACCATTTACTTGGACGTCCCTCCTTTGATGTAGGTTCTCATTTAATCATTTATCAACTGAGTAAGTTGAAATTGAATTATATAGTTTGTTTTTTTCATAAAGGAAGAATTTCTAAAGACAATGATTCCCAAAAATGTTCAAATTTGAGCAATTTAGACAAAATCTATTTTTAGCCATAAGTTTCATTTTCTTAAATATTTGAAATCATTGACTTTCTATCCCACTTAATCACCATATAGTTTTTTTCTTCTCAGAGTATATTTCCAATTCTTTAGTATTTTCTCATACATTTTATTTTTTAACCCTTTAATCTTTTTTGGGGCTTGATAGTTAAGTCATCCTTAGTCCTTTTTAGTTGTAGAGCCTGAAAATGGACCCAACACCCTAGAAAGACGTGAATCAGTGCCTTCCTATGATAATATGATGGGAGAATTATGCCAAAGTTTTGGCATTTTAAACTACTATGCTTGTATGAGGATGAGGAAACTGAGGCAGAGGTTACCTGGTTTGCCCAGGGTCACTCAGCTATTAAGTGCACTAATAATTAAGTTAACTTTTATGGGCCATTTAAAATGACATGATTCTTTGTATCTTCTACCTCTTTTTCCACAAGGGAAGAAGTATTCATAAGACTAAGAGACATTTGTTACTTTTCTTGTTTCATCAGTTACCATGAAACATATACATAATAAGAGCCATTACTAGGTCAATTGGGACTAAATCACTGTACTCTCTCTCTTTCTAATAAGGAGTCCTTCTCAGCTGTGGACCTGCATATATGGACTTCATATAGTTGCTGATCACAGGAATTTAAATCTTTATCAAATTCTCCACAATTTCGGCCTTAAACTGGTTGTCTGCTTTGTAAATGACCCACAGAACGTGACTAAGTTACTTTAGCCAGTCCAAATTTTCTTCTTGTCATTCTAGTTCATCTAAGAAAGGGTGTCACTTAATCCAAAGTGTTTGGTTGATTGAGAGCTGTCTTTATGTCTTTAGGGTATCAAAGCATTTTATTATTAAGTATTAGATCATCTTATTAAGTGAAATTGGGTGACCGTTTAATCAGTCAATTACACCCTTCCCCTATTTTTAAATAAGTACTGTCCCTAGAAAATCTTGTGGAGGGTGTTTGGCATTCTTTAGTTTCTGAGTTCTTTTGTGATAGCTCTTTTGTGACTTGGGTAGGTTCTGTGTTATCTTTTTTTGAATGCCTTTTCCAGTGGGGGAAGGGGAGAGAGAGAGAGAGAGAGAGAGAGAGAGAGAGAGAGAGAGAGAGAGAGTAT
>NW_020954608.1:10091015-10129438 GCF_900497805.2 Vombatus ursinus
GAGAGAGAGAGAGAGAGAGAGAGAGAGAGAGAGAGAGAGAGAGAGGCAGAGAGACACAGAGAGACAGAGAGACAGAGAGACAGAGACAGAGAGAGAAGGAAGAAATGAAGGAAGGAGGAGAAAGAAAAAAACTGTGACACTGTTTTAATATTTTAATAAATCAACATCTTGGTTGCATCTCTTCTGGCCCTCTGCAGATTCCCTTTAGCATGTGAGGCTGTTCCCTCAGGAATTAGAGACTTGGGGTTGACTGGAAGTCAACTCTTTACCTTTCAGGTGAGAAACAGAAACAATTTGACTTGGTAATTATATAGCAACACTGGCCCTCATGTAGCAACACTGGCCCTCTAGTTCAAGAGGGGCTGGTGTTTTCACTGTCTGCCATTGCCATGAAGAGGCTACCTTGGATTGAGTTGTATGCCAAGTGTTAACAACAAAATCAGCACTGGGTACAGGGTACTAGGGTGCTTCATCCTCTCCCTGACTGACTAAAGGTGCTGCTCTATATAATGCTGTTACTGTATAAATTATTCTCCTGGTTCTGCTTGTTTCACTCTCTCAGTTCATACAAGTCTTCCCAGATTTCTCTAAAATTATACCTTTTTTCCCATTTCTTAAAGCACAATAGTATTCCTCTGTATTTGTATCCCCAGTGCCTATCACAGTGCCTAGAACATAGTAAAAATTTAAGAAATGCTTCATTATCTATTAATTCATTCACGTGTCTTTGTAAATTCCATATTAATAGAATAACTACTCCTAGTTTTATATATTTGTATATATATATGTGAAGCACTCCTAGTGCTTTATATTTTCATTTGATTTAGCACTAGATTTTCTAACTCAATTAAAAAATCATTACCTCTAATGTCTATTTTTAAATTGTATATTTTTTCATTCAGCAAAAATACGTCTTCTATCCTTCCACTTCACCCAACTAGGAACAAAATAAAAACAAAACCCCTTTACCAAATATGTATCGTCAAGCAAAATGAATTTCTGCATTGCCCATGTCCAAACACATATATACTCATACATACATACATATACATATATATATTTCACATAGAATGCACACATATACATGTCTTTACATGCCTATATGTATAGGTATGTATGTATGTGAATGTGTATATATGTATATATGTCTATATGTCTCATTCTCTACTCTGAGTCTTTTACCTATCTATCAGGAGGTGGGTAGCATGTCTCATAGTCCTCTGAAATTGTGGTAGATCATTATACTGATCACAGTTTCTAATTCTTTCAAAGTTGCTTCTATTTCCTATATTATTGTCAATATAGCATATATATAATGTATACACACATATATACACACATATAGTTATATACATATATACATATTTAGTATGTTATACATACATAGTTATAGTTATTTATATTCATACTTACATAGTTATACATAACTATATAGATATGTGTTTATATATAACTATATATATATTTTTCTCATGGTTTTGTTGCTTCATGTAAATCTCCTAGGTTTCTTTAAAACCATCCCCTTCACCATTTCTTACACCAAAATAGTATTCTATTACATTTATTAGCTTGTTCATTCATTCCCTAATTTATGGGTAACCTTAGATTCTCATTTTTGCCATCTCAAAAAGTCCTATAATTTTTGTACATCTTTTATTTTTTGTATATCTTTAGTAGAGTTTGTTTTGCTTGAGAATAAATCTCTCCTTAGTCTATTCTCCTTCTAATTTTCCCTTTTCTCCTTTTCCCCTTCCTGGTTGTGTGAAGTAAATGTCTGTACCCAATTGTGTGTGTGTTGTTCTTCCCTTCTTTGCCCAGTTTAGATGAGAGCGAGGATCAAGTATCAACCACTCCCCCATCACCTCTTCCTTGTCTGAATAGATGTCTATTTGCACACCCTGATTACATGAGATAATATTCCCTAACTTTCCTTTCCCTCACCACCCCCAATGTATTTCTTTTCTCCTAATTTTCCATTCTTCTCTTCAGGTCATCAAGTCATTAGACCCACTCTCTGGTCTATTCCAATTAGATCCCTCTATGAGCCTGATGACAATAGGATTCAGAGGGGATACATATATCATCTTCTCATATTAGAATGTAAATAATTTATCCTTATTTTGTCCCTTATGATTGTTTGTTTGTATTTATCTTTTTATATTTCTCTTAACTTCTCTGTTTAAACTTCAAAGTTTCTACACAGCTCTGTTCTTTTCATCAGGAATGCTTAGAAGTTTTCTATTTCATTAAGGATCCATATTTTTTGCCCCATAGTATTATAGTCAGTTTTGCTGGGTAAGTTATTCTTGGCTGTAAATCTATATCCTTTGCCTTCTGGAATATCATATTCCAAACTCTCCAGTCTTTTTAGTGGTGGCTACTAAATGACATGTGATCCTCACTATGGTTTCTTTGTACTTGAATTCTTTCTTTCTGGCTTCTTGCAGAATTTTTCATTGATGTGGAAGTTCTGGATTGTGGTTATAATGATCCTGGAAAGTTTTTATTCTGATATTTCATTTCATAGGTGTCTGGTGGATTCTTTGCATTTCTTCTTTGCTCTCAGCTTCTAAGAGATCAGGGCAGTTTTCTTTTAAGATTTTTTGAAATGTGATGTCTAGACTAATTTTTTTGGTCTTTTTCCAGTGATTCGTAAAACTTTTTACTTTAATGCGTTTTCTAGGCCACTTGTTTTTATTATGAGGTACCTTACATCATCATCTTTTTCTTCTACTTCTTCTGTTTCTTACTCCTCCTCCTCCTTCTCCTTTTTTTTGTCTTTTGTCTTAGTTTTAATGTGAAGTCATTGTCTTCTATTTCATCCATTCTGATTTTCAGGAAATTGTTGTTTAGGCAAGATTTTGTATCTTTTGTGCCAAGTTGATTTTTTTTCTAATTTTTCCTTTCATGGCTCTCATTTCTTTTCTAACTTTTCCCTCTAGCATTCTTTTTTCTTTTTCTTTTTTTTTTTGGCTTTTTTTTTTAGTGAGGCAATCAGGGCTAAGTGACTTGCCCAAGGTCACACAGCTAGTAAGTGTCAAGTATTTGGTCTGACACTGGATTTGAACTCAGGTCCTCCTAACTTCAGGGCTGGTGCTCTATCCACTGCGCCACCTAGCTGCCCTGCATTCTTTTTTCATTGATGAAAACATTTTAAAACTTTTTTAAAATACTTGCTTCATTTCTTCTAAGAAATCTAATTGAATTTTTGCCCGAGTAGTATTTTTCTTTGAGGTTTTGCTTGTAGATATTTCGGAGACATTCTCTTCTTTTGGATTTGTGTCTTGAACATCCTTTTTACCATAATCATTTTTATTGTGGGATTCATTTTTTGTTTGCTCTTTCTTACCACCTATTTCATGACTTCAGAATTAATGTTAGAGTTGGGCTCTGCCACCCTTTTAGAGAGAAGGTCTGGGCTGCTTCTATTGTTACTTTTATGAGGCATTGAGTGTGGTGTTATTCCAAGATCTAAGGGACAGCTCAGCCTAGAGACCTATAAGTTTTTGGTGCTCCCAAAGTGCCCTGATCTAAGGCAAAAATCTGATTGTTGTTCTCCTCATCTGACCTCTGCAGGTTTCTGACCTTGGTTGGGGTCTGAGCAAGAGTAGACTGCTGCTTAACCCAGCCTCTGTTAGCCAGCTAGGAAGCTCTGCTGGCTCTGAGTGACAGAATTTCAGGCTCCCCTTTGGTGTAGGACTGCTGTCATGGTTATTCCTCTGCAGTCTTCAGACTGGTCTATAAGCTGGAATTGAGGCCTTGCTATACTCCTGGGGTCAGAGTCACACTGCTGCTGTTTCCTTTTGGACTTACTCCCCTCAGCCTAGAACCTGTGGTAGCTTTTTACCTTAGAATGCCACCCCTGGGTGCAGCTCTCCTTCCTCAGTCTGCCCTGAATCTATAACCTGAAAATGGTCAGTGGGTGACAAAGCTGCCAGTTTCCATTTGTTCCCCAGATCCATAGCTGGTTCTGAGGGTCCCTACTTTGGGTCAGGACCTCCTTTTGCCCTGATGAACAGTTTCTCCCTGCTCACTACAGTGCTGCATGTGTAGTGTACTCACCAGATTCTGTCCCCAGGTCTATAGACTTTCCTGTCTGTCTCCCTACGTTGACCTCAGCTAGGAAAAAAAAAAACTGCTCTCTGTGACTTTTTCTTCTAATTCTTGGCAAGGATTCAGAATTCTAGATCCATCTGGAGGGACTTAAGTGGAGGAGCTTGGTCATACTGCTTCCTGCTTCTCTGCCATCTTGGCTCCACTCAAATCCTAATGTCTAGAGAGATTTTCCCATTTTTCTTGCTTCCTAGTTTTTTTTTTCCTTTCCTCTTTATAACTCCACCAATTATAGTGCCTATCTAAGTATACATTTATGAATCTAAATGGTTAAAGGCTCTGAAAAATAAAAAATCAGATAATTAAGATAACTGGAACTCAAATCAACAAGATTAAATTGAACACAAACACACTTAATTCAATATTTACTAAGTAACTACAGAGAATTGTGGTAAGGGTTGAGGGAGATCGAAAGATTACATAAGATATGGTCCTTTCCCTCATGGAGATTACAATATAGTAAGGGGATGTGGCACATATACAACTAGCTATAATACAAACTAAAGCATAAATACATAAAAGAGGCATAAGATGTTATATAATACATTTAAATTTAGAAAATCATCCAAAAAAGTATGAAGTTCAAGAAGACATGGATTATTAGTAGTTCACTGAAAAAAATTGGGAGAAAGGTGTTAGTTGGCCACAAACTTAATATGTTGATAATGTGAAGTAGCTGCTAAAAAGCTAACATAATAGAACTATAGTTTCTAAATTATAGGAAATTATAATCTCAAACTATTAAAAATTACCTCTCAGATTTTATTTAACTCTGAGTGGGTGGCATTTCTTTTTTTAAAGAAAGACATCTAGAAGAGGAAGGCATCCAGTATGGTGAGTTTAAGACACACACACACACACACACACACACACACACACACACACACACACAGAATATGTATGTGTGTATGTACCTACATACATACACATGTACACACACATACTATACAAACACACAGGGTTGAAATACCTGGCTATGTCTAGTTTTAAGAAGATTCATGGGAGGCATGATAGCATTCTTCAAAAATCTAAGGAGGTATAATTTGTGTTGTGCTGTGCCAGAAGGCAGAACTAGAGCCACTTGGTAAAAATTATGAGAACTTACATCTTGTTAGAACTTTTTAACAAGTACAGCTTGTCCAACAATGATACCTTCTGAGGTACATTGTCCAACAACGGAACCGTGCTTTGTGAGGTAATGAACTCTTCATCACTGGAGGCACTCAGTCATTCTGGGTGATCATCAGGAATGCTATAGAAGGGTTACTTATAAAAGTTGCATTAGGTGGGAAATTGGTCTAGATGGATACAGTCAGAGCCAAAAAAGTCAAATTATTTCAGAAAAGTACTAGTGGGAAAATTGAAAGTTTTATTGTCAATTTATGTCACATCACATATTTAATATGGATTAGAATAAAATCAAGTGTTATTTACTTGGTTAAAGCATAAAATATAAGCCCAAAATTGAGAAATTCTTTATCATTATTGTTTAATTGTGGAAAACAGGGCATAGAGGATACTGGTTAAACCACAGAAAGCATAATAAATATTCTCAAGTGGCATTCTTTGATGAATATAAATGTATTCCACAAAAACTGCATGGTTTAGCTGAGATAGCCAACAAAGAAAATTCAATTTTCATCTTTCAGTTAGAGCTTTTAAGTGTGATTTCTGGTTGGTTTCCTTTTTAAACTATCTAACTTTATATAGAGAGAGCATGCACAAAAGATATTCTTGTTTCTTCTCATACCCACCATTTATTTATCTATAACAAGATTTGTAATAGCTTGATAAAGAATTTTTTTAGCCATAACAAGTCACAAAGACTGTCTACTAAGGCAGGCAGTGGTTACAATTGGTTTTAAAAGAAACAGTGCCAATCCATCCCTAATGAAACCAAGGATCCTTACAGTACCAAAGTATATGCTTTTAAAAAAATCTGAACAATTCTAGGAATCATACAAATGGTTTATACTTCATATAAAATTCATAATTTATACAAATTACACTTGCAAGTAAATATAACAAAATTATCATCCCTCCAGAAAGCTCCACCAATCTCTGAGGTACTAAATTCAATGAGAATAAGGCAGGGAACTATCTTGCCTAATTTTTATATATCCCTTAGGCATGACACGTAGGTGCTTGATGTATGTTGAATAGAATTTACTTAATCTTGACTTCCCCCAGGAGGTTAAGAGTTAGTAAAAGAAATCAATCATTTTTTCTTTCTGTTGCCATTTTTATTTGTCCCTAGAAAATGGACAAATGGCTATTTGCAAGATATCTACTCTAAATCATTAATAAAGAGAAACAGCAGAAGAAATAGAGGTACCAAAAGAGGAAATGCTAAGGGAAAAAAAAAAAGAACAGTTGAGGGGAACAAACAGTGGTAAATTCCAAAGTCAATATTACAATTTAAAAACAATTTTGATCTTGGTTACAAAAAAGTATCCAAGAATTAAAGTATCTTGCTTGGTTTTAGGTAGAAAGAAGATATAAGCATATGTGCATATCATCACTTTGTCAACCTTACAGCATCATAGAAATGTCTACTAATGCTGCTGCTGCTACCACTACTACTACTACTGAACAAAGGTTAGACAGCAATGTAATTTGTAAAGATGTTTTCCTGAAATTAAACTTTCAATGAAAGATTGTTTAACTTCACAAATGATGTCTATATGTATATCTACATATTAACATATTGATTTCCATTAAAATAAGGCTTAATCTGGTTTAAACATTTCTTAAAAGGATATGCAGTACTTATTAGATTAACATGATTTAAGATTGTAATGAAAAACTAAAACAGTGCTATATAACTCTTTGACCTTTTCTTTCCTCATAAAATTCCCCTAACTTTCCACTGACTTATGTTCTGATGATTTTCAAAGTCAGTTCCCTGGAAGATCCCAATGGGAATTATTCAAATTTCATATTCCTATGTATTCCCAGAAATATTGAGAGAATAGTGATAGAAAGAGATATTGAGACCTTTTAAGGGCACAGGAAACTATTATATTTTAGATGTCATCTCCAAACTTGGTTTCATGATCTTGTGTACTTGTATGTACTTTTCCAGGAAATGATTTTTCTATAAACATTTTTGGAGCATCTAGTATTCTTAAGGCAATGTCAGAGGGACACAGTGATAAATTAGAATCTTCTTCCTCAAAGAGTTTATAAAATACCTATCTGCAGAAAGTTACTGTGATTTTAGTGAATGAAGTATTAGCCTAGGAGTTAGGAGTCTTGTGATGTGACAGGAGTATAATATACTGGATAGAATATTAGACTGGGAGATGGGAAGAGCTGTGTTCACATTTCACTTCAGATATTTACCAGATGCATGATCCTGGGTAAGTCACTGCCCTCTTGACTTTGTTTTCCTCACGTGCAATACTTAATGTTCTTACTTCAGAGTTGTGAGGATTAAATGAAATAATGTATGTCAAGTGCTTTGCAAACAACATAAAAAGGTGCTAGATAAATATAAGCCGCCATCATCATTATCATCATCATCATCATCATCATCATCCTGTGCTGAAAAGAGCAATGGACTCTAGGAAACTAGGAGCCCTGAGAATTACTCACAGCTCCAACACTAGTTAACTGTGTAACTTTGGATTAGTCAATTAACCTCCCCAAGCCTCAGTTTCCTCCTCTATAAAATGAGGAGTTGGAGTAGATGGTCTCTTAGATCTTTCCACATTACAATTTGGAATCTGAATAGTGAACAACTTATTCACTGTAACTACATCATTCAACCATCCAACCAACTGGTTAGGTATGCAACCATACCTCTATATACTGTAATCTGAGAATTCTTGAAGTGAAAGAATTAAACTACTTCTAGTTACTTCTGATTAAAATAAAGTATAAATAAAAATTATATCATAAAATCTTTTAAGCTTTTTTTTTTTTTTTTAGCACTCTTCTCTTTTGCCGTTTCATTTCCGTTATTCAGTGCTGGAATCCTAATTTTTTTCTCTTTCTCTCCACTTTGAAGATACAATGCATTTTAAACTTTTCCCTAATTTTTTATATGATACTGGATTTTTTTGTAAAATAGTAATTTGATGGGCTTTTTTTCCCTTTTGAAGCTACGTGAATAAATGCATGACTATAATACTCCACATTGGTTTGAGGAGACAATTTCAAAGTATGAAGTGTTTTCAGATACATCTTCAAATAGAATATTTTATTGATTCAAACTGGTCACATAGAGTCAACGATTATAATTGATTCTCAATTCTCAAATGCCTCTCTACTTGAATAAGGTTATTATAGAGAATTTAGTTTTCTAGATCATGAAAATTTATCATCTTGCTTTTTGATAAGCAGGGTATCTCACAAAAGAAATGCCCCCCCCCCTTTTTTTTTATCAAGTCAGACAGTTTTTCTTATATTTCACAAGATCAACTAAATGTCTCTGGACCACTAGACCATTCTTGAGATGACTAGGAGATAGGAAAGCTAAGTGTAGGAAGGGTGGAAAGCAAGAAATAATAACAATGGCTTTGGGGATGGAAGGTGGTTTAAATTATAACTATGCGATGTCCTAGTGTGGGAGTGATTGATATTCCAATTCCACCACTCTGTTGATAGCTGAAACTTTTGGATTGGTTGGAAAGAATGCTAGGTTTGGAGTCAGAAGTCTGTCCACGGTTTGAATCCAGATGTGGCTTTTGAGAGAGTCATTTAACCTCCTGAGTCTCACTAGTCCGTTTCTTCATCCATAAAATGAAAGAGTTGAACTAGATGATCTCTAATGTCCCTTCCGGCTGTAAATCAATGATCTTTTATGACTTATCCCTTTTATTTCTTTCAGACTGAAGACCTAGGTGGCATTCCAGCCACACTCATGCTTCACCTGGGGTGTAACTTCCACCCTCCCTTGCCATAGTGGGATTGGCACATACTTTACTCTTGACATGCCATCAGAACCTACGCCACCCAACTTCGGGTGACTCTTAGGTCCAACACCCACCACCATCACCATCATGCCCAACCATCCCAGCCACCATCTTCCTAGACCTAGACTCTTCCCCATCCTTCCCCTTCCCTCCCCTTTCTGACGAGGGCACCCAATGGGTGGGGCCAGTACGACAGTGGGAGGAGCCTAGGGCGGACACATTTAAAGAAAGAGAGGGCAAGGGGAAGAAAGAGAGGGGGAGAAGAAAGAGAAGAAAAGGGGGGGAGCGGGTGGTGGTGTCCAATGACAAAGCCCAGGGGTGGGCGCCGGGCGCCATTTTGTTCGGGGCGGCAGGATATCCACCCGCGTCCTCCGCCCTCGGCGGCTGAGGGGGAGGGGCGGCGGCGGAGGCGAGAAAAGTAACGAAAGAAGTGCCGGGCGGGAGGCAACAGCAGCAGCCACCGCCGCCCCGGCGGAGGACAACGCGGGGGAGGGCGGGAGGCAGCCCAGCCAGCGGCGGCCGCAGCCGTCCCGAGGAGGAGGCACCCATGCGGCGCAGCGTGAGGAGGCGGCGGCGGCGGCCCCAGGCAGCCCCGGCGGCGGCCGCGGGCGGCGGCAGCGGCGGCGCCCGGGCCAGAGGAGGGGACGGGCTGGCGGCGGAGCGGGAGGAGAAGGTGGTGTACTCGCGCTCGCAGCTGTCCCTGGCCGGCAGCACCAAGGCGCTGGGCGACGCCTTCAAGCTCTTCATGCCCCGCAGCACCGAGTTCATGAGCTCGGACGCCGAGCTCTGGAGCTTCCTCTGCAGCCTCAAGCACCAGTTCTCCCCGCATATCCTCCGCAGCAAGGACGTCTACGGCTACTCGTCCTGCCGGGCCCTGGTCCCGGACCCCCCGGGACCCCCGGCCGCCGCCAACAGCCACCCCGCTCGCCGGGGGGAGCCGCCGTCGTCGCTGCTGCCGTCGCCGCCGTCCCGCCGGCCGGCCCCCGGAGCGGCCACCAGGAGGAGGCGCCGAGGAGCCGGAGCCGCGGCCGCCCGGAGAGTCAGGAAGCTGCCGCCGCTGCCCCAGCAGCCCCCGCCCGCGCCCCCGCCGCCGCCGCTGCCCCCGCCGCCGCCCCCCGGCCTGCCCGCGCCCCCGTGCTCGCCCCAGCTGCCGCCGCTGCCCCACGCGGGCCGCTTCGGCGGCCGGACCCTGGAGGAGATCTGGAGAGCCGCCACGCCGGTGCTGACCACCTTCCCCACCATCCGCGTCGGCCACGACGTGTGGGGCGAGCGGAGCCTGGCGGCGGCGCGGCGCAGAGCCCAGCAGGTCCTGCGAGTCAACCTGGAGCCCGTGGTGAGGCTCCGCCGCTTCCCGGTGGCCACGTCCTGAGACTGGCCCGCGGACCGGCCCCCCGGCCCGCCGCCGACCCCTCCGCAGTTCCCGCCGCCGTCCCTCTCCCCGTGCGCCGGCCGCGAGCGGGGCGCCCTTCGCTTCCACTTCGTGGGACCCCCGCCGCCGTCCTTCTCCACTTTTCACCCCGAGGAGTCGATGCCTCCCGCCGCCGCCGCCGCCTCCCCCGCCTCCCCTGGGGACTGAGCTTCCGCCAGGAGAAATGAACAAGTGTCAGTCTAGTGTTTACAATTCCGGCCTGGACCGCGTCCCCTTAGTGCACTTTATGGGCAAAGAAGGTTCATCTGATTGCTTCTCTCCGCACCCCCGCTCCCCGTCCCGGGATGAAGGACTACCCGGCTCTCGCTCCTCTTCGTCCTCACCTGGATCCCGCAGGATGGAGGAGACACACCTGGACTCGCCAAGGGGCAGGACCACATCCTTCCCCCAGCCCTCACCCCAGACTCAGAAGTCGCCTGGACTCTAGGGGGCAGATCCGTTTTCTCCCTTTTGGACTCTACCTCACTGGTCTGGAGGTCCACCGAAGAAGTCATTATTGTTCCAAAGGAATTTTGTTTCATGCTTGTATAATAAAGCCAGATTTTACTTAGCTTATTTTTTTTCCACCACCGCCACTACCGCCACCCCTCTTTCTGGACGGAGGTTTATGGATGTTTCGTGGTATTGCACTAGTATGTGCTCAGGGTATTCTGAATCCCATGTGTTCCCCAGTTTTTACTGGCTCCTGGAGCTTTGACCTAAGTATACGTTTTTAAAAGGTTCAGGGCTTTTATGACTGTTATTGGTGCAAGGATTTGTATGGCTTTGAGCTTCATGGGCTCAGTGATTATAAAGAGTCACAAAATAGAACTGTTTAAACATTTTTTAGTCATTTTAAAAATTTTTATATCTGAATTAAGTTTGTATTTACTGAGCACCTGAAGATAATGGTTGCATACTGATTTTTTTATACCATTTTGTTTAGAAAAAGCTGACTTGTTAAATTCAGTTAAAATGAATAAAAATTAAAATGTGTTGAAACAACATGGTTGTGATGAAAAATGAACTAATTTTTAAAGAACCTATTGTTGGTTACACGGATGATATATGGCACCAAACGAAACTGGAGGTATATTGGCCTGGGTCCACGTACTAGTCTAGCATACAAATTCGGCAAGATTATTCCGAGCAGGAGGATTTGTAAATGAGAAATGAATGTGTATGAGTTCAAATTCTTATTAAAATGGTAGGCAGAATACACAAAATAATTTTACAACTTGAACAGTAATGACCAAGAGGGATGGGAGCATTTCTTGCTATTTAGTAACTGGTTGTAATTTAAATTGGGCCAAATAGCTGCTTTTTATTTTTTTGGTTATTAGATAACAAGAGATGCCCAACCTAGCAGTCATCACTTTTTTTTCTTCCAAAAAAATCCCTCGACATTATGACAAAAACAAGTTGTTGATCTTGTGTTTAAGATAAAAGTTTGGATTCCTCTTTCCCGACATAATTATCTGCAGTTCTGGTCTTTTTCTGTCAGCCTAAGACCATAATAACCAATAGGCTAGCCACATTTAATGCTAACCCTTCAATTACTGTTTTATATTAGTGTTTATACTCTGGCCAAATGTGGGATTCTAGATTATCCAAGTGCCTTTGGTAATGGTGGCAGCAAGACTTAATGGTTTGTAGCCCATGGTGCCATAACCAGTTATCACTGCAATACCTAAAGGGTCAAGTAGTGTTTTTTTGTACCACTATCTTTCAAGATTTTAATTATTCTGCCATGAAAAAATCCATTCCAGGCATGGAACATGGCATACGAAATCCTCAATATTGAGGTTTAACTCTGCTTGGCAGCTTCTTAGGGAGTATAAGGAAAGAGTTGCATTTTTGACTTTTATATTCCTAGAACTCATATTGGCTTAGCTTTTGAAATGAGATCTTGCAGATTCAATAGTCCATAGTATTTTTTTTTTTTTTTTGTGAATGTTTTTTCTTGTGTAAAAAAATGACTTCATGCCAGTTTTTTCATCAATCTTCTCATGGTCCGTAATTCACTTATTCCATGACTTTTTTTTAATCAATACAGTCACATGCGTAAATAAAAGTGAATAATTTATTAGAAGATGAAGAAATGTTAAAGTATAACTATTATGGAAGCCTAGATTTATATTTTGGGTTACAAGTTTTCATATCTAGTTGTATTTCTGATGCGTAGTATTCCTTTTGGAGAACCTAATATTAATTTTTAGGTATGTGGAAAAACATGTTTGTACTACATCATTGATGCCATTTTGTGTAGTTTTATAAGATTTTAAGTTTTAAAAACATACCTAATGGCCATATTAGGATGTAACTGCAGTCTATAGATTATCCAGATATTTCCTAGATGATTGTGAAGTCAGAGTTCTCTTGGAGGATGAATTTTATAATTCTTGCTCAGCACATAACTATGAAACAACAGTTGACACCATGTATTTATTTTGAATAAGGTTCTTAATTTCTTTTCCTCTTATGCTTTTGAAATTTAGTAAATTTTTGACTTACATAAATGCTTCCCTAGATTTTTCTTTGTTTCAGTTGGATGTAATTGCCCATCCTGAGTCCAATATGTAATTTATATGATCTCACAAAACAATGCCATTTCTAGTTTGTGAAGTATGGTGTGAATTTTTTTTAATTTTTTCCAAGTTCTTTTTTTTAAATAAAGCCAATGTAATTTCTAAAATACGAAGAAGCCTCTAATGTAGTTGATAAGTACAATATTTTTGGCAACTGTGTGGAAGGTAAATCTTAGCACAATGGCCTTTATTGGCAAGGGAGGGTAGAGCACTCATTTACCACCACCGTCTAAAGTAAATAAGTAGTTCAGCTTGTATAAAATATTTTAGCAACCTTAAATCCCATGATTCTCATTTGTTCTCTTGCCTTCTCTTATCTTTACATCTCACATGGCACAAATGGAGTGTAAGCTAGAAAGGAATTTACCAACTTTTCTTGCCATATTTTTTTGAGTGCCTAAGTATGATGGGTGCTTTAAATAACATTTAGATTCTTTATTTTCACTTTGACCCTACTTCCTGCCAACCAGCATCCTACTTCCCTGACTAGAAACCTATAAACTGATGATTGTTGAGGGCATACTTCCTTGTTGATAACTGAGTGTTGCTGTTGTGGTGTGTAATTACTTTGTCCAATTTGAACACTCTATGGGACATGTGTTACTTTGATGCTGGTGGCTGATAGCTCTTGACCCAATGTGTAAATCATAGGATTATTTTTTTTCTGAGAACTCCTAAATAGAGATACATTTTAAAATATTTGAATACAAAAAGTTCAAGTAATTATGAAATTCATTGTAGATTTTTAAAAATCAGTGTTGCCACAGCAGTCTTGAATTTGATGGTTTTTAATGGAGATATATAAAATACTTGCTTTAGATTGGTGTGTTTAAAGCCTTTTATATAGACTGTTATGTCTTAAGTGCATTAGAAAGCAATTGTTCGTTATGGGACTGAAGTGTTTCCCTGGACAGTTCTATTTGATGTGGATATGATCAAGGTTTATAATCTGGTTGTATTTTGCTCTTTAATTTATTGACTGTAAATAAATTTTAGAGAATACTCTGTCTAGTTTCAGTGTCCATTACTAATGTTGATAAAAGTTTTTTGGGGGATTGTGTTGGCATGTGAACTAGAAAAATTTTATATGAAAATGATATAAGCTTTCCATCGACAACTTTAAATTTATGGAAGCCTTCAAATAGGCACTTTAATGCCTTGCTCTGTATATTTATTCTCCTGTTCCTCTTTTCTACTGATTTCATGTGCCCTAAGGCAAGTTTTTTGAAGTAATAATTCCTCCATGTTATTTTATCCAGAGTGTATGTGCTTCGTTTCTAGGAACCACCTTATTCCTCACTACTGAAGCATTTTTCCCAGGCTATTTTTGATTGACAAAAGGATGCATTCAGTCTTCCATATCTGTTGCTAAAGAGTGTTTTCAAAGTGCATCAAAATGATTCACTCATCAATGAATCTCATCTGCTGTGGGAAATTTAATTCAATACACATGTATTTCTTCCTTTCTATGTAGCACTGTCCTAGAGGGTGAGAGTGATGGAAAGATTGGATAAGACAATTGCTGTCCTCTTGGAGCTTCCATTTCTAATAGCAGAATTTGATACAAGTATAAATAACTATACTATTTTTTAAGTACTTTAGTGAGGTGAATCAAAGTTCTATGAAAACCTTGCCTCTGCTGGTAATCAGGTCTCCTATTCTTGACTGGGAAAATTGGTGACAGATTAGTCTCCCACAGCAGAAGTAGAAGCTCTATTCCATAGCATAGGGATAGGATCCAAAGTTCCCATTATAGTTTAGTAAGGTGATAATAAATAATTACATAGTCTTTATACTGTATAGGAAAATGGCAAGACTTGTTTGCAGTATGCCATATTGAGTTATATATTAGACTTTGGATTTGACTGTGTACCTGAGCTCCTCCTCAATACTCAGCTGTGACGATAAGCTTGGGTATATGATAGTCAACCCAGCCAGAAAGTAAGGAAAAATAAAAGATATGATGGGAAAATGAAACAGTTATAGACACCTAGAAGCAGTTAATGAAATGGCAACTTATAAAGGAGTCTGGTTTTTTCTTTTCCCTGTAAGTGTACCAGGTATCCAAGCTTAGTTAAAAATGTAGATCATGATGTTTGTTACGTTTGGGTTCCATTCATATAACATCATGTAGACCTTCCTAATGGAAACTGCAGCTCACAATTTCTCTGCAAACCGTTTAAAGTATGCTGTAATGTTTTCTAAGCAATACTTACAGAGTTGGTAAATGGTAGGTTAAAGTTAGAAAGCCAAAGATGTGAATAATAGACTGTAAAACTTTTGCTCTATTTATATTTCCTATTTTGAATTTGACTATGTTCATTTAAATGTTTCTTTAGGACCATGTTGTTTTAATTCATGTGTACCTTACCAAGTGGTCAACATTAGTACCTACAAATTATGTACTTCTCTACAGGAATGTTCAAGGAGCCAGTTCAAATAGGATATCCAATTGTTAAATTTTCAGTGTGAGCATTTATACTTCAGAAATCAGCAAACACTACAAATCAGTTTTTTGATTTATTTGTTGATGTCCAGATTTAAAGCAATGGAGAAAATGTTGATAATTCAGTATATCCCTGCTTCTCTATTAAGATAACTAAGATGATTAGACTAGTTCTTTTTGCAAGAGCATAAAATCATTACTAAGAAATAAAATAGCTCAATATTTAAAGTAATGATTTAAATGTACATTTTAATACTTTGGGTATAAAACTTGCAATTCAACTTTGTTCTTTAATAGCACAAGGAAAAATGAGCACGTTTTGTCTTGATGAGCATTCCTAAGTTACAGTAGCTAAACTTAATGCAGAGAAAAGTTTCCCAGAAAAGCTTTATGTGGAAGTTATCCAGAAGCAAATTGAGCTTGATTATAGATTTCACAAAAGCAGTATCCTTTTACTTTCGATACTCCCTTCTATCTTGGTAAATGCCATTCTAGACCATGATCCTTCAAGTCTGACACAAGGATAAAGATAATGGCAAGGACTATAGTTAGCATAGCAAATGTTGTCTATGCAAGCATTCTGCTAGGTTTAGGAGTCAGTCCTCTTTTGCTATGGAATGTCTGCACTTGAAGATTTTAGTTTAAGAATCTTTCCAGTGGTGAAATAAACTGCCTACGGTATTTATTTTCTTTCTAGCTCTATGAAGATTATTTTCAAGTACATAGTTGTTTTTGACTTTTAAATGCCAGTCAGGAATAGAAAGCATTAGACTGTGTTCTAGTCCCAGTTCTGTTGCTAATGAGTTGTGTGACACTGAATAAATCATTTAACTTCTTTGGACATCAATTTCTTCATCTGTAAAATAAGGGCTTTCAGCTAAATGATCTGTAGGCTCCCTCAGTTATAAAAAAACTGATTCTTCAAAACATTCATAAAGCTAATGCCTGAGGTTTATGATAAACCTTTTTGGTTTTTAGTTTGTGAAACATAAACTTAAAGTTTCAGTGATTCACTTATAAAACAGCTAGCAATTGTTTCTATTTATAAAAACAGCCTCATAAATGTATGTTACACTACTTTTGTTAATCATCACTACTAATTTTTAATTACTGGTGTTATTTTGGTAGAAAAGTTTTTTCTGATTAAAATCTCAAAAGCAAGTTTGATCAATCTTTTTAAAGCACCTTTAAAATAGAAAAAGTGAGAAACTCTTATTAGATCCATATTCCTTTTCCTTGAAGTGCCAACAGCATTAAATTACATATATGCACTGGACCTTGGACTTATTTCAACAGTAGTATTTGTAATTATCGTGATCATGTTGAGCACAAGCTTTCTTCCTAATGTAGTTTTGCTTTACTTAATATTTGTTTTTTTTAATGAAGGAATGAATATGGAATCACCAGGGAGTAAAGTTGTGCCATAACAGAAAGTGTATTGGATTAGAAATCATGAGATGTGGGTTTTTTAGCCTTGACTCTTTTGCTTCTATGTTACCTTTTTTGTAAATTGTTGATGGTATTTGTTCCTTCTTACTTTGGTGATACCCTAGATGACAAAAAATTAAAGTCTATTAATATTTTCTGCTTTATATTATTTTAGATTAAATATTAACTTTTAAAGATCATTAACTTATCTAAATCTTAGAATCTTGAAGGTTAGTATATTTGGAGGAAATATTCTGTAGTGAACTATTGTGAGATAAATGCTTTTTTCATAATGATCAAACAACTACCTTACAAACTCTTGAATAACCTTCAGGGTATTGTTTCCAAATTGAAGGTTGGAACATTCTAAATGGATTTCTTTTGAATTATCTTATTCTGTAGAAATCCAGCCTTGACTATGTCCATTGGGGTTTTTGGTGAGGTGAAATAGGGCAACATCAGAATGCCAAATATAAGTAAATAAAAACAACCCATATTCTTGAACATCAGCTTTAAATAACTTATCTGATTGATAGGTTATAGGCTGCAGGCAAACAGTTAATTTACTTGGTGTAAAGAATGGAGTCTTCAAAGTGATTTTGAGAGGCAGGATCAAAGATTTTGATTAGAGTTGGAAGAGACTTTGGAGGTTATTGAGTCTAACACCTTCATTTTACAGATGGATAAACTGAGACCCCAAGGAGGTTAAATGACTTGCCTAGGATCACACAGCTAGTAACTTCAAACTTGGGACTTCCTGACTCCAAGTTCAATGTTCTATCAAGTGTGCCAAGCTGCTTCTCGGTACATTACATTGCCTTTCAGTTAAAGAGCCACAACTGACTGCAGGTAGTAATAGCATTTTTTCTTTTCTTAACCATACATAATTGTTACAAGTGTTTCATTTGGTGATTATTTTCTCAATTATTAAGAATTTATTTTTTTCTACCTCCCACTACATCTCCCTACACTTGAAAAAAATGAAAGGAAAAAAAAAGCAAGGAAAGGAAAGAGAGAAAAGTTGCTTTTTTTTAATGGGAGGGGGAATGGTAAGGAAAGAAAATAGATTTTTGTTGATCAAAAAGAATGAAATTAAAATTAATAATCATGGTGGTTCAAAGTCAAGCAACAAACACGAATCCACTCAGTAAAACTTAGTTCACATTGGTCTTTCTAGTTGAAATCATTGTTAGTAGTAATACTATCTTTAAAGGACAGTAGCATGTGCACAAGGGGAAATCAGTCATCTGTATTTTCATTTTCCATAGTGACTTGAGGGATAAAGATAGTTCTTAACTGCAAGGATTATAGTTAGCAAAGCAAACATTGTCTATATAAGCATTTTGCTAGGTTAAAAGTCAGTTCTCTTTTGCTATGGAATATCTGTGCTTGAGATTTTATTGAAGAATCTTCCCAACAGTAAAACAAATTTTGTTACCCTGACAAATGTTCTCTTTAAAAATTACAATTTGCTTAGCAGAATTCTTTGAAAACATTTTTTTCTTTTTTAAGTAACTGTGATTTGAACGGGGTGGGTAACTATTATATAGTCCATTAATTCAGGCTGCAACTTTGCTATGCCTTGGTAAACTGTCTGATGAATTACGGCTAAAAAATATTTGTCACTTTGTAGCCAACTTTCTGGTGATAGCTTCTCTAAACTTAGGCTGGTCCACAGAGGATGGATATAGAGACTGGCTTTCTTGTGTTTCTCAAAGAATGGGTTCTGGTGGCAATTCTAAAAGAGGAGTTCCAAGAATATTTGAGCAATGGGAGCTTAGTGGAATAAGTATGACCTTCTATTGTGGCTACTTTGAAGGATGATACTCATATGGAATAGAAGTTATATCATTTCTTGGGTTTTTGTTATAAAAAAAAACCTTTATACTTTTAGTTTACATCTCATACTTTATTTCAGGTATTCTAGTATTATTAAGTGTTTTACCCAAGAGCCTAATATCCAATTAATAAAGCAAATTTAAAAAAAAATTTTATAGCATGACTTATTCAATTAAAAAACATTTATTACATATCCATCATGTATAAAGAACTGTGCTAGGTATTGGGATACAAAGCAAAAAAAATAAATGGTTCTTATCCTTAAGTATCTTAAAGCTTACCATGGAGCCATCTCAGTCCATCGTAGCAGTTTGGGGACTTACTCAGGTCAGTCACTTTAAAAGGTCTTTAGTGCAGACACATTTTAGCTAATACAAAGGAAAGCCACAACGTCTAACATGAGACACACAGGAGGAGAGAGAAAAAATCAAAGATATGATCAGGGAGGTTGCTGAAACCCTAGGCACAATGGTTGTCAGAACATGGAAGAAAAAGGGAATAATAATTGGCTTGCCACCCTGGTTATGCTAACATATCATTTCTGGAAAATTCCATATGAGGGATATAGGACTGTGTCACCTCTACACCAGGGCAGCTCCACATTCCCTTGAAGATCTATGTTTTAAGGAAGGGAATGGATTCTCAAGTGTATTGACTTTTTTTCCCTGTCTCTGATGTCATAGGCAAGAAGATACCAAGGATTGGCCAATGACAGCCCCTTCCTATATCCTGCTCTATGAGCACTGAGCATGGAAGTTTCCAGCATGGAAGATTCCAGAGAAGTTAGGGGGAGGGGCAATCTAGAAGAGAGTTATCCTCTTGTGATAAAACCGGAGTGGGACTTATACAGAGAGGTAAAATCAAGCTTGGGAGCAGCTAGGTGGCACAGTGGATAGAGTGACAGGCTTGGAGTCAGGAAGACCTGAGTTCAAATTCAGCCTCACACACTACCAGTGTGACCCTGGGCAAATCACTTAATCCTGTTTACCTCAGTTTCCTCATCTATAAAATGAGCTGGAGAAGGAAATTGCAAACCACTCCAGTGTCCTTGCCAAGAAAACACCAAATGGGGTAACAAAGTGCAGGACACAACTCAACAACAACAAATACAAGGTTGACAAGGAAGAGAGGCCACTAAGAAATAAGGAGGGCTGTGTAGAGAAGGTGTCACTTGAGCCAAGACTCCAAGACAAGAATTGTGAAGGGGAGCAGGGAAATGAAAGGGAAGTTCAATATAGCCATGGGGGTGAGAGTAGACAAGTGCGTGAAGGAAGGAAAAAGTTAGGAGGTGTTCAAGTTGTCTAGAATGCTGAATGCGTGAATGGGAGAAATATGAAATGTAGCTGGAATAATAGTTTTGGATGAGGTTATAGAGGATTTTTGTCAAACTGAGCAGATTTCCCAGTCAGGTGATCTCACAGACATACCTGGGCCTTAAGAATATTTTCTTAGTTTCTGGGGGTAGGATGGAATGGAAAGGGGAGAGACTGGAAGCAGAGAGACCAGTTAGGACCATTGTAGTGTCTAGTACATGGCACATAAATTTTTGGTTTAGGAGGCTATTTTATTTAAAAGGAAATTAAGTTCTGAACTAGGGTAGGGGCTATATAGAGGAAAGAAGAAAGTGGGTGCATGAGATGTTATGGTTGGAGAGTGAATAAGGCTTGGCAACTAGTTATGGGAGTAGAGAATGGTAAGGTAGAGAGAAAGGCAAATAATAATGGAGGCTTTGAACCTAGATGACTGGTAGGATAGTGGTTCTTCAACAGGAGTAGGTAAGTTTGAAATAGGAAAAGGTTTAGAGAAAAAGATAATGGATTGTTTTGGACACATTGAGTTTGAGGTGTTGATGGGGCATTCAAAGGGGGAAGTTCAGCAGGCAGTTAGTAATTTTTGAGGTTTCTGAGTTAAAGTTTGAGGTGTGGTAGGGGGTAAAAGATAGTAGGACTGGGGATCAAAGGGTTCAAGGACAGAGGATAATGCCTACACTTACAGTGTTAACTACTTCCCTCCTAGTACCAATTGCAATCCATCTATACCTTCTCTTCCTGAGTAATTCATGTCCTTGTGTTTTCACAAATTCTCCATGGAGTATCTACCCAACATACTAGAGACCTTCCAATCAATTAAAAAAAATTGTGGATTCCAGTGGAACAGTCCATCCATTACTCTTTCTGCATGATTAGACCATCTACTTTTCTGGCCATACAGGTCCTTAATAAAATCTTTTATACAAATTCTCCAGCATCAATTAATGTTGATAATATGCTGCAAGTTACTTACATCATACATATTTCCAATACTCTTTGAGTCCCCTTCAGTTTTAGATACTTAGGCAATTGTGGGTTTAGTTTTAGTAATATGATTGACTAAATGGTGGTAACTAAGTTCAGATCTCCTAGCTTACCTTAAAAAATGACAAAGAAGCCATACAAAATAAAAGAACAGCAGAAAAAAAGAGGGGAGGGAAAGAAACCTTCACAGGAAAACTAACAGAAAGACCAATGAAATGAATAAAAAAGGGGTAGCTAGGTGACACAGTGGATAGAGCTCCAGCTTTGGAGTCAGGAGAATCTGAGTTCAAATCCGACCTCAGATACTTGACACTTATTAGCTGTGTGACCCTGGGCAAGTCACTTAACCCCAATTGCCTCACCCAAAAAGCAAAAAAAATGAATAAAGAAACAGAGGCCTTAGTTCAATGAACAAATATTATGGGGTGAAAATAAAGTTAGGAGAAATCTCCAGAAAAAAAAAGAACAAGACCAATAACATTTATACATCTAAAAGAGAGAATGGAGAAAATTTCCAGAGTGCCTTAGCGTCATCAGAGATATGAATGAATATCTGGCAACTCCTCACATCTACACCTCAAAATCTCTCAACATCATACCCCAGTCTCCATATGCCGCCAGCCTCAGAAAAAAGAGATTGACTTTCTTCTTGCTAAGGAAGATACCTCTACTTATACTCTTCATCCCATTCCTTCCTGTCTCTGGGAGCTTTCCTTCTTGATTACCCTTTCTCTGTGGCAGCTAAGCAGTGCAATAGATAAGTGTTGGGTCTGGAGTCAGGAAGACCCGAGTTAAATCTGGCTTCAGACACTTACTAGCTATGTGACCATGGGCAAGTCACTTAACCTTTTTTTTCCTCAGTTTCTTCATTTATAAAATGGGGATAATAATAGCGCCTACCTCCCAAGGTGGTTGTGAGGATCAGATGAGACAGTAATTGTAAAACACTTAGCATTGTGGCTTGCATGTAGTAAGCATTATAATAAATGATTGATCTTTTTTTTTAATCAACCTGCTCCCTATCTGCTATTTGTAAACCTGTCCAGGTCTGAACATTAAAAATCTTCACTTTATCCTTCTATCCTCTCAATTTATTGTCCTATCTTTCTCTTCTCTTTCATAGCCAAACTGATAGAAAAAGCCATCAATATTCATTCTTTCCTCACTCACTTCTCAGCTCCTCATAATTTGGCTTCCAAATCTACCACTCCACTGAAATTACCCTTCCAAGTTTATCAATAATTTTTAAATTGCTAAATTCAGTAACCTTTTCTTAGTCATCTTTCTTGAGCTTTAGGTGAGGCTTTTGACGCTGTTGATGATCACCTCCTCCTGTTATTTTCTTTTCCCTCAGCTTTTAAGACACCGTACTGTTTTGGTCCTAGTCTTTTGACTGCTTTTTTAGTCTCCTATGTGGGATAAATTCAATTCAATAAACATTTGTTAAGTTGCTGCTATGTTCCAGCATAGCACTGTGCTAAGTGCATCATCCATATTTCTAAGCATTAGAGTATACCAAGGCAGAGTGAAATATAGCCTTAACAGCTATCCTCATAGAAAATATTTTCCCCAAATGAGTTAAATAATGCACAATTACTTGAAAATCTGGCTGCTGAAATAACTTTTTAAAAAGCTGAATGTTAATTTCAAGTGAGGTAGAGAAGCATGGTCACTAAGGGCGTTCATCAGTGCCATGAAAGTGGTCTTGTGCAAAGTTAAAATGGAACCCTATCAAGAGCTATATACTTGATATATATATATATTATATATATATATATATATATATACTATATACTTGATATATATATATATCAAGAGCAAATACTTGTGTATGGTATTATGCTCACTACAACAATCATTGATTCAGGCCTTCACCACTATTCATCTGAACTGTAGCAACAGGCTTCTTATTGGATGGCCAACATTCAATTTCTCTCTATTCAAATTCATTCTTCATATGACTACTGAAATAATTTTCCTAAAGTACAAATCTAACCATGTCACTTCCTTGCTCAACAACCTTCAGTGGTGCCCTGTCACCACCTGTACCACCAATACTTCTTCTTCTTCCTCCTCCTCTTCCTCCTCCTCCATTATCTTCATCTTCTTTTATTTATTTTAGATAGAGGGTATGGTGGGTATAGATCATTGGATGACTGGACTTAGAATCAGGGAAATCTGAGTATGAATCTTACTTCTAACACTTATTAGCTGTGTGGCCCTGGAAAACCATCTACCCTCATCTTCAGTTTCCTCTTTGGTAAAACAGGAATACTAATGGCCCCTAGCTCACTGGCCTGTTAAGAATCAATTGAGATAATGCTTGTAAAGCACTTGCAAACCTTAAAGTTCTATGAAAGTATTTATTATTATTAATTATTACTATTCACATACTATAATAGTTTTAATTTTTTTAATTTATAGAAATAACAAACATTTTCCATGACATAACGCAATAAAAGGAAGATTACATGTGAACCCATAAATTCACTATATACAACTTGCTATTCCTTTTAAATATGCAACAGTTATTATGTAAATTTCCTTTTTTCCGCTTTTTTCTTCCCTCCCCCCACCTCAGAGATGGCTACCATTAGACACAAATAGGTATATGTGGGTAAAATTAATCTATACATACTTCTATTTGTCAGTTATTTCTCTGGATACAGATAGTGCCTTTCTTCATATGTCCTTTATAGTTAATTTGGGTGTTTATAATAGTTAAAATGATTTATTTACTCAAAGTCATTCTTCAAACAATATTGCTGTTACTATATACAATGTTCTCTTGGTTCTGCTCATCTCACTCTTCGTTATTTCATGCAAGTCTTTCCATATTTTTTTAAGATCATTGAGCTCATCATTTCTTATAGCACTGTAGTATTCATCACAATCATAAACCCCTACTTGCTCAGTCATTTCCCAACTGAGGAGCATCACTGCAATTTCCAGTTCTTTGCCACCACAAAGAGAGCTGATGTAAATATTTTAGAACATATGGGTTCTTTTCCTTTTTCCCTAATCATTTTTGGAAATAGACCTAGTAGTGGTATCCTGAGTCAAAAGGTATCGCAATTTAATAACTCTGGACATAATTCCAGATTGCTCTCCAAAATGGCTGGATCAATTCACAATTCTACCAACAATGAATATGTCCCATTTTTTCACATCCCCTCCAACATTTGTCACTTCCCCTTTGATCTGATAGGTATAAAGTGATATCTCAAGGTTGTTTTAATTTTTAGTTCTCTAATCAATAATGATTTGGAGGATTTTTTATATGACTATAAATTGTTTTGATTTTTTTATTACAAAAATGCCTGTTCATATCTTTTGACCATTTATCAATCGGGGAATGACTCATCTTCTTATAGATTTGATAAAGTTCTATATATATTTGAGATATGAGATCTTTATTTGAGAAACTATCTATAAAATTTTTCCTCTAATTTTCTGCTTTCCTTCTAATCTTGGCTACATTTGTTTTACTTGTAGAAAACCTTTTTAATTTAATGTAATTAAAATTATCTATTTTATACCTATCTTTGCTCTCTATCTCTTGTTTATTCATAAATTGTTCATCAGTCCATAAGTGTGATAAGTGATATGTTCCATATTCTTCAAATTTTCTTGTAATATCTCTTATCTAGGTCATGTATCCATTTTTATATTATCTTGGTAAATGGTATAAGATATTGGTTTATGTCCAGTTTCTGCTATTCTGCTTTACAATTTTCCCAACAATTTTTACCAAATAATGAATTCTTGCGTATTGTATCTCCCATTCTTGACATGTACTCCCTTGTCGCTCTCACCTCTTAGAGTTCCTGCATTTCTTTGAAGCTCAGCTCATGTATCATCTCTTTAAGAAAGCCCTTCCTGAGCTCTTTAATTCTTAGTGCTTGTTTTTTCCTCAAGTTATTATGTTATCTGTTTATGTCAAGTTTTCTATCTATATATTGTTCCCTCCAATAGAATGTAAGCTCCTTGAGGGCAAGACCTAAAACTGTTTTTTTTTTTTTTGGAGGAAATCAGGGTGAAGTGACTTGCCCAGGGTCACACAGTAAATGTCTGAGGCTGGATTTGATCTCAGGTTCTCCAGACTCCAGGGCTGGTGCTCTATTCATGGTGCCACCTAGAACCCTGCAAGAACTACTATTTTTTGTCTTTGTGCTCCCAGCACTTAACATAATGTTTTGCATGTAGAAGACACTTTAATAAGTTTTTATTGTTTTGGATTGGAACACTATAAAAACTCCAACGACATTCAGTTATTCTAAAGAGTGAAATAGTATCTATCAATCCACACCAGAAAAACAGAATGAAAAATACATGTAAAGATTATGACATGCAGGCTATTGAGTTAACCCAATAAGACATGTATTTTGGAAGGCACTTCAAAGGCATAATAATAATGGGTCCAGAAATAATCAGGATGGGTTTTTCACTTGAGAAACTGGCCAGTCCTTTTCATGCTCCCAAGCTGATCAATTCCACAAAAGCCTATCTTTTAATACTATCGATGCAATATGATTGCAAATTATGTAACTCTATGATCTCTGATTCCCATTCAGAAGTCTCCAAAATCCTATCCCATCTTTTAAATACTTTATTCAATCTGTAATTTGCTAATTGTTTATCTTCTTGTTGAATTTCTCTAGGTCTGACAGAAGAACAAAGTCACTTAGAATTAATATCTTACTGTATAGCTCTTCATTTTTTTCATTTCAGTTAAGTTTTCCTTTAAGAATTTGCTTAGTTTGCGATTTGGTCCCTATATATTCAATGTAGTTATTTTGTTATTTATGGCACTCTTAATCATAACATGGTTTCCCTGCTTGACTTTATTTTTCTTATTGCCTTATTTGAAATCTTGACGGCAATTGCTGCTTTTTAGATTTAAATGTAGCATAATAGATCTTATTCTAGCCCTTCCCTTTGAAACTCTGAGTCTCTATGTTTTGCATGTATTTCTTATAAGCAGCAAAATTGTTGGGGTTTATTTTGTAATCCCATCTGCACTTTGTTTCCTTTTATTAGAAAATTCAAACCATTAACATTTAGGGTTAAAATTGCTAAATTTTGGTTTTCCCTCCATTAGATTCTATTATATTACTTTAAAAATCAGAACAAGGTAGCATATTGCTTTGTTTTTAATAGCTCAGTTTCATTCCCTGTATTTGTATGTAGCCACACTCTCTCCTTCTTCTTCTACATGCAAAGCACTTCTTAGTTTTTAGCAATCAGATCTTAAACCCTGTACATACTCTGCTCCATCATTTTCATCCTCTCTCCCACCCACACCAAAGATATATCCTTTTATTCTACTCTTCCTAATTTAATTTTTAACCCTTCCCTAATCATCCAGGGGCAACTAGAGGATACAACGAATAGAACACAAGTCATGCAGTCAGGAAGACCTGAGTTCGAATCCAGCCTCATACACTTATTTATTAGCTGTGTGACTCTGAGCGAGTCACTTAACCTCAGTTCACCTTAATACTTTGGAGAAAAAAACATGGCAAACCACTTCAGTATCTTTGACCCCAAATGGGGTCATAAAGAGTCAGACATGATTGGAACAACTGAACAACAACAACAACCAGCCCAGATTAAGAGTATAGTTTTGAAATCACACGCTCTTTCCTCCTCCTCATAAATCTTTGTTTGATCACTTGTCTCACCCAATTTCTGAAGGTTTTAGATAGATGATATTTGTTATTTTAAGGAAGACTCCATTTATACCTATGCTCTCTAGTGTTTTTAATAGGAATGGGTGTTGTATTTTGGTTAGTTTTGGTGTGGATATGATGGATTATGCTGATAGTTTTCCTTATATTGAACCAGCCCTGCATTCCTGGTATAAATCCTACCTGGTCATAGTGTATTATTCATGTGATAAGTTGCTGTAATCTTGTCTCACCCAATTTCAAGAAATACTATTGTACTCCCCCTGCCACCTTTATTCATTCTGTCTAACTGGCTTAGTTAGGTCTCTTCCCTTTTCAACATTTTGTTTCCTCAAATTTCCAGCTTTTGTGTTTTCAATGGTTTTTATATTATACCATTTAAAAACTACAATATACCTATTTCCCCACATTATATAAACAGCGCCTCATTATATCTTGTTAAATTCCTTATACTTGGTCACTTTGCATGGCAAAGATCTTTCCCAGTTCTGAATTTCTTATCAGGAAAGAAATGTATTTGCTCACTTCATGAAGAACTGTATATTCTCCTATTTCCATATGCTTACCTTTGTAGGACATGTAATTTTTCATTTCCTTTGTTTTCTTATCCACCTTAGATTTACAGACATCTTGCATACATATACTTTTTCTAACTGGAACAAAAGCTCCTAGACCAGACCTTGAGAGACCATCTTTCTACCTGAAGGACTTAGTCCCCTCAGCTTTGGAACTCCACCTTGAGGCTAAGTTGAAATAACTACTGAATGAGTGTATAAAAACTCACCTAACCAAATATTTTCTACCTGGCCCAAGACTATGCTTTGCATCCCATCCATCCTGGACATGTTGCCATGCATGTATCCTACTCCTCTCACCACTGCTTTTTATGTCTTACACTGAGAATAGTAATCAAATTAGCACTAAAATTGTGTTTTTTTAAAAGAGCAGAACAACAGAAGACTTTATAACCAAACGAGATAGAAGACATTATGAAATGCAAAATGGATAATTTTTATTACATTAAATTGAAAAGTTTTTGCACAAAGCCAATGCAGCCAAGATTAGAAGGGAAGCTGAAAACTGGGAAATATTTTTTACAACCAGTGTCTCTGATAAGAGCCTCATTTCTAAAATATATAGAGAACTGAGTTAAATTTATAAGAATACAAGTCACTCCCCAACTGATAAATGGTCAAAGCATATGAACAGGCAGTTTTCAGAGGATGAAATTAAAGCTACCTATAGTCATATGAAAAAATGTTCTAAATCACTATTGATTAGAGAAATGCAAATCAAAATGACTCTGAGGTACCACATCACACCTATCAGATTGGCAAACATGAAAAAACAGGAAAATGATAAATGTTGGTGAAGATGTGGGAAAATTGGAACACTAATGCATTGTTGGTGGAGTTGTGAACTGATCCAACCATTTTGGAGAACAATTTGGAACTATGCCCAAAGGGCTATAAAACTGTACAACCCTTTGACTCAGCAATAGCATTTCTAGGTCTGTATCCCAAAGAAATCATAGACATGGGAAAAGGACCCACATGTACAAAAAATATTTATAGCAACTCTTTTTGTAGTGGCAAAGAATTGGAAATTGAGGGGATGCCTATCAATTGGGGAATGGTTGAATAAGTTGTGGTATATGAATGTAATGGAATACTATTGTGTTATAAGAAATGATGAGCAAGTGGACTTCAGAAAAACCTGGAAAGACTTGCATGGACTGATGTGTGAAGTAAGCAAAACCAGGAGAACATCGTACATAGCAACAGCCACATCGTACAATGACTGACTTTAATAGATGTAGCTCTTCTCAGCAAGGCAAGGATCTAAGACATCTCCAAAAGTCTCATGATGGAAAATGTTATCCACATCCAGAGAAAGAACTACGGAGTCTGAATGCAGATTGAAGCACACTCTTTGCTCTTTTTTTCCTCTTCTATTTTGTTTTCTTCTTTCTTGTGGCTCTTCCTATTGGTTCTAATTCTTCTTTACAACATGACTACTGTGAAAATATGTTTAATAGGAATGTATATGTAGAGCCTATATCAGATTGCACCCCATCTTGGGGAGGGAGGTAGTGAAGGTGGGGGGAAATTTAAAACTCAAAAGCTTATGAAAGTGATTGTTGAAAACTAAAAATTAACTAATTTAAAAAAAAAAGAACAGAACAATTGATTACTCTATCACTCTACTCACCATCCCCATGATTCCTCAGACCAAAATGATTTATCCTGGCTATGACTCTCTTATATGCATTTCCTACCCCCATTTGAAAAGAAGCTCCTTCAAGGCAGAAACTTTGTTTTTGTATCCTCAGTATTTGACCTGGTGCTTAGCACATAGTAGGTTCTTGATGAATGTTTTGCTGTTCATGCATTCATTTTGATACATAGCATCCTAGCACCTTCTTTTATTTTTTGTCATTGTCATCTTGAATATTCTGAATAGGTGCTTATTGATAAGTGAACGTCCTTCTCCTGGCTGGTAATAAGATTCTTTTTTTTTTTTGTCTTTGAAACTCTGGAACTTGGCAATTGCATTTCTGAGTTATATTTAGTGTTCCTCTGAGTGGAATTTAGGGTGACAGGTTCACAGAACTAGAACTCAAAGGGACTTAAGAAGCTGTCTAGTTCAACTGCTTCAATCTACAAATAAGGCCTAGGGAAGTTAAGTGACTTCCCTAAGGTCACATGATAATGAATTGTCAGAGGTGGGATTGGATTTAAGGGAGGCATAGCTGCACAAAGTTGTTAGCCTCACTGTCCAGGATCTTTAAAGTCCAGTGGCAGGACAAAAGTCAAGATGACTAGTGATGGGCTGGGATGCAGTGGATGACCTTGATGTATTCAAGGTCTGCCCAAGCTCTAAGTGCTCCAGCGATGCCTGCTTCAGCCACCTTCATGACCACTGGAACAAATTGTTCCCATCTGCCCATTCCAATGGGGGAATATCTTCACGTGCTTAGGGTAGACATTCCCCTAAATCACCAATGGATTTGAGGCCTGAAAGTTACCCCAACTTGGTTGAGTCTGTCTGGCAAGACAGTTATACATGTATGTATACACATATACACTCTGTGTATTTATATATACATATAATATGTATCTGTATATATTATATATGTGCATATATATGTGTGTGCAATATATTTATGTGTATATATGATATAAGTATATATATACATATATATATATGCTTTTTTACCAAATTAAAAAAAATTCCATCTTGATCACTGATCTTAATTATTATACTTGACTTTATATGACTTTTGGCTGCTTGCAGCTTCAAAGGATTTGCCACCATTGAGGGCATTCAATAGTGTTTATAGTTAACAATGTAATAGTGTTATAGTTTATGACAACAGTTCCAAAATGAGATTTCAAAACAAATGTCTTGAACAATGACAGGATTATGGGAATATCAATAGCTCATATATACCGTATTTTTGTTTATGAATGGCTTAACATATACTTTTATTTGCTCCTTACAATAACCCTTTGAGAGAATCCAATTATTATCTTTCCTATTTTATATCTGAGAAAACTGAGGCTCTGAGGGATGAAGTAATTTATCTGAGATTGTATAATTTTGGAATAATATTAATCTATTCAACCAACCAAGGACTATCTTGCTAATCCTGCTAAGACGTGGCTTATTAGGTGATTAAACTGGTAACCAAACATGTTTTCATTTGAGCCAAATTACTTCTACTTTATCAGTAAATCAACCAATTGTTATTTTTTGAGTGTTATTGTTTGGTAAATGGTTAATATAAGGGTTTTGTTTTCCCTAGCCATTTTGCAGGACACAAAAAAAGCAGAAGACAAGGTTCTCTTTATTTGCCCTCAAGGAACTTCGGTTCTATTTATTTTTTGATATGGTTTTCCACATTTTTGTTATATAATTCATACAAATTATGCATTGAAAGTAAGCAGCTTAACTATTAAACCAGATAAAAAGCTAATATTGGAAAAAATTCCCTAGGGTAAAGAATTATGAGAAGTATGATAATGGTATAATTTTTCATTATACTTTTAAAAAAAATACCCTGCTAGGGATAATGTGAGGCTTACTTTCTTTTTTCTTTCTATTGTCCCTTTATTCCTTTGTTCTTAAAAGCTAAAAGCTGCAATATTTCTTTTTTCTGCTTTTCCCTTCAAAAAGGAAGGTGTTTTTCCTTTTCTGTCTCACAAAACTGAAAGTAGAAAACTCTTTCTTTTATGTATTAGTTCTATCCCTTATACAAAGCTATTTATGAAATAGGAATAATGTTCTCACCTAGGAAGCCAGGTAGCTTACATTTTTATAGTGTTCTGGACTCTAAGGGGCTACTCCAAAGTCATCTAATCCATTCCTACCCCAAACTGTATTTAAATAATCTTGTAGGATTTAGAGCTAGAAGGAACCTTTATATATTATCTAGGCCAAAATTATCATTTTACATGCGAGGAAATTGAGACAGACATGGGAAGTGACTTACACAAGATCATAAAGTAATCAACATATACAGAATGAGTAAAGGTCTTGTCACTGCCCAACTGATGTTTTTATTTTTTTCCCCTGCACTGTGGTAACATCTTTCTCCTTGGCAAGGAGCTAGAATGCCTGTTCTCATATAAGACACCTAGCTGTGCTTTATGAAGATAATGAGATGTTTTTGCAGGAACTGATTGGATTGATAGCAAAAATATGACAAAATCCAAAGTAAAGAAACTAGTTGGGTGGAGGAAAGACTTAGTTTAGCTGGGAGAAGACTTTCTGCTGAACTGTTTGGAGCCAATAAGATTAACTTGTTAGAGGTTCATCAAAAGAATTCATATAGGAACTTAGGATTTTTGTTCCACTTTTTATGTTATATCATACTTTGAGAAACATGTTTGAGTTATTAGAGTGTATACACACACTGAATTCTGCTCATAGAACAGGAAATCTCAACCTATTAGAAGAATGAATGAATGTAGTTTAGTAGTATGAGCATCAAGTAATGCAGTATATTCATATAGACGTAGGCAATATAAAACTTTTGATGAACAAGTGTTAATTTTTAATCAAGTCAATTAGGTGGTTAAAGAGGTAAGAAATCAATAGAAAGACATTCTATAGCAACCATTCATTCATTTAAGAGAAAAACAAACTTCACAAAATCAAAAATGGAGATCAATTACTATTTGAGAAAAGCAAGATTGAACAAAGAATGATGAAATACTATGCCTGATGTTGGCTTCCTTTACTCTCAACTATTCATATTCATATTCATGTCTACTTGTCACTTACATTTAGGCAGTAAGCTGAGTATAATTCCAAAGAAGGGAAAATAGACAAGGTCAAGAATTATTAACTTGTTTGTTTAGAGGTCAAGGACCCCTTTGGTGGTGAAGCTCAGAGTAATATTTTTAAATTATTGAAGGAAATTCTATATTTCAGTTAGTGAAAAATAAAGATGCATTTTTTCCCAATCCAAGTTCACAGACCCATTGAAATCTATCTATGGACCCTAGGTTAAGAACTCTTGGACTAGCTTCTATTTCCCTTCTGTTCTGACTTCCTAAAAACCTTGTTCAATTTTGTGTTCTCATGAACTACATAGAAAGAACCAAGATTCTGCTTGCTTCTGTTCTTGTTAATAGCAGGCAACCCCCCCTTCCACAAACAATGTTTAGTTGGATATTCTGGAATTTTTTTTTTTTTTTGGTGAGGCAATGGGGTGATGTGACTTGTCCAGGTAGTCTGTCACACAGGTAGTAAGTGTTAAGTGTCTGAAGTCAGATTTGAACTCTGGTCTTCCTGAATCCAGAGTCGGTGCTCTATCCAAGGCGTCATCCAGCTGCCCCCCTCCATATACTCTTAAGGAAGAGGTAGGGCCAAAGTGCATGTAGCAGTTTTGTTGACAATACCTCTCCCAAAAGACTGATTAACAAGCCAGACTGGAAACAATGGGGGTTGCTACATCAATTTCAGTATATCTAAGGGGGAAAACTGCATTGATAAGGTTCACTTTTCTCTTTCCCTGACACACACTCTTGTCCTAAACCAGATTTCCTGAAAGCATGTGCATTTTCCTCAGAATAACGTAAGATAGAAACAGCAAGGTAGATATGCTATTCAATTCCCTTTTACGTATAGCATTTCTTAATCTCTTTCTCCACTCACCATCTATTATGGAAGGCAGCTAAGTATGATTAATTTATTGTCATTGTTGAACTGGCTGTTTACCTGCCTCCCTTCCCCTACTGTAGGGTTGGGTCATATGCCATGGGTGAGGTAGGTAGAAGGGTATACACTGGAACTATAATATATGTTCAGGGATATACCTCTTATGGGCTACATACAATCTAGGTCACTCTCCTTTCTTTTCTTCTTAAATTGGAATGTAAATGGAGGCATGACCTGGGCATGTAGGTAGGAATGCAAAGCAAAGGTCACCCCCTTTAGCCTTCATAATTGCCTCCTTGAAGTTGGCAGGAAGTTCCAGGATGATTTAATAAAGACTGAAATTGAATGGGATTTACTCATCCTAACTTAAGAAGAAAGGAGAACTCTGTATGTGTGTGTATTTAAGGAAAAAAAAGATCTTGGACTTGTAGGGGTCTCTTCTTTGTTTCTTTCTCTTTCTCTCTCTGTGTGTTTAGAGAAAATTATGTAGACCTCCCAGGGGCCTTTTCTGTGTTGGCTAGGCAGTAGATTTGGGCCTAACAAAGAGCTAAAATGTGTTGAAAAGTTAAGACTGCCTGTGAGAAAGGAGAAGCCTCCGCAGCCAGGGACAGCTCCAGCAGATGGCAGCAGCTCAGTAGAGAAGCCTGGCCATAAATGACAGCTACAGTCCTATGGAGAAATAGCAAATGGTAACTTGTGAGGTGTGTGAGAAAAGCAGCTGTGGAAGCAGAAGAGCAGTATGTGTGCAGTCAGTATCTGAAAGCTAGAACTGGGAAAGATGTTCTAACATAACCATAGGAGTAGGAGTTGTCCTGGAAGTGTTCCCTCTCCCATAGGTGGCATTTTAATCTTTGGAAGTTTGTATCCCTTTGTGTATGAGTTGGGAATGGGGGAGAGGAAAAGATTTCCCTTGTTATTTATTTTGATATTCTTTACCATTTAAAAGCTTTGCTATTTGACTTGAGGTTCCTGTCTGTTTGTAGGTAGAGAATGTCAAAGATGGGCTCTTAAGACATGTTGGCATAACTTTGATTACCAAAAACATATCCAACTCACACTTAACTTGGGTGAGTGATGAATTACAGAGTTGTGAGGGATCCATGCTATATCAGCTTTAGTCAAAACCGTAGTGATACATTGCCTCATAGAGAGCCAGATATCTAGCCATTTCATGCTATGATATTTTCTTGCAAAGCTAGCATTAATCAATCAGCCAATCAGTAAACATTTTTAAGTGCCTACTATGTGCCAGGCACAGTGCTATGTGCTAGGGATACCAAAAAAGGGGGGGCAAAAGACAGTCCCTGCTTTTAAGGAGCTCCCAATCTAATGGAGGAGATGACATGCAAACAAATATATACAAAGCAAGCTATATACAGGATAAGTATGAAATAATTAACAGAGGGAAGATACTAGAATTAAGAGGGGTTGGAAAAGGATTCCTATAAAAGATGGGATTTTGGTTGGGACTTAAAGAAAACCAGGAAGACAATAAAGGGGGTTGAGGAGGAAGAGCATTCCAGGAGTAGATGACAGTCAGAGAAAATGCCTGGAGCTGAGAGATGGAGTGTCTTCTTTGTGAAACAGACAGAAGGCCAATGTCACTGAATTCATGAGGACATGGTGGAGAGTAAGGTGTAAGAATACTGGAAAAGAAGGAGGGTATTAGGTTATAAAGGGCTTTGAAGACCAAACAGAGAATTTCATATTTGATCCTAGAGATGGTAGTGAGCCACTGAGTTTATTGAGCAGGGGAGTGACATTTTCAGATCTATGCTTTAGGAAAATGAAAATCACTTTGGTGGCTGAATGGAGGATGAATTGGATTAGGTATAGATTTGAGGCAGGCTTTTGCAGGAGTCCAGGAATGAAGTGATAAGGGCCTGCAACAGCGGGGTGGCAGGGTCAGAGGGGAAAAGGGGGCACATTTAAAAGATGTTTGAAGGGTAAGATCAACAGGCCTTGGCAACAAAAAGATTGCAAATATGGGGAGGGGATGAGAGATAGTGAGGAGTCAAGGATAATTCCTAGGTTGTGAACCTGAGGGAATGAGAGGATAGAGTTGTCTTCTACAGTAACAGGGAAAGTAAGAGGGGGTAAGAAGCAGGCAGTTATATATTCCCCTGAAGCCCAGAGACAATGCAGATTGATGCACTAGGTCAAATGGATCTTAAATGCTGTGCATATAATTGATGTTTAATAAAATATTGTTGAGTTAGATTTAATTGAATTGGAGCAGAACCAATCCTTATTCCCTCATTGTTGAGATTAGCCTTATGATCAAGCAAAGTAAAAACAAAGCTTAAGGGTGGAGCCAAGATGGCAAAATAAAGGGAGTCATTTTTCCAGCCCAGAATAATTTAGGAGGACAGAAAAGAGGTTTGCAGACCCTGGTGTGGGGGCTAGTCAGGAGCATGATGAGGCTGAGGGGACACAAGCTATGATTTGGAGGCAGTAGCAGTGGCAACAGCAGTAGCAGCAGTGGTTCCAGGAGCTCTCAGTGCCTAGAGATGTAAAGAAGATTAAATACCTGATCAGAAAGAGCTTATGGGTGCCCCCATGTTAGCACTGAGTGTAGGACTGAGAGGCATTTGGCAACTCCATTACCAATTACCCAATTCTGGGTTGCCGTTCCAATGCAGGGAAGGACCTTTGAGTTTGCAGGGAATCAGGGGCCCTACCTAGGTATGTTCCAGGGTGAAGAGGAGATGTGGTTGTGAGAGAACAGAAGACGTAACTGGGTAAAGACCAGAGTGTAGACCAGGAGAACAATGACTATATCTCTCCCTGGATCATACCATTTTGGAAGCACCAGAAATTCACAGGTCCTCAGAATTGTGAAAACAGCAGGACATAAAATCCTGAAGCTCAGGAGAGCCACCACAGTCCCCCAGAGGTAAGGAGAGCCCAACTCTAAAGTCCAAAGCCAGGAAATAGGCTGGAAAAGTAAGAAAAAAATAATAATCTGATCATAAAAAGCTACTGTGATGACAGGGAAGCTCCAGGCAGAAACTTAGAAGACAGTGACTTGAAAGCGAAGTCTCAAGGAAAAATGCATACTGGAAACAAGGCAAACAAGAACTCCTAAAAGAGAATTTTTAAAAAGAGGAATAAAAATTATTTTAAAAATCAAACAAGAACAGTAGATGAAAATTTGAAAAAAGAAATGAGAGCAAAGCAAGAAAACTATAAAAAGAGAATTAACAGCTTGATGAAAGAGGTTCAAAAACACACAACTGGGTATAGAAATTCATCATACCCATCAGGGAAGCAGAAAGAGAAAGGATTAAGATAAGGGCAAAGCTAATAAGAGGAAGAGCAGATTTAAGGAAGTAATGTTGAAAAGCAAAACAAAGTTTTGAGGAGTAGTTGTTGTTCAGTCATTTCGGTCACATCCAACTATTCATGACCCCATTTGGGGTTTTCTTGGAAAAGATGATGGAATGATTTGCCATTTCCTTCTCCAGTTCATTTTACAGAGGAGGAAACTGAAGCAAACAGAGTTAAGTGACTTGGTCACACTTCTAGTGAGTGTCTGAAGCCAGATTTGGACTCATGAAAATGAGTCCTCTTGACACGGGGCCTGGCACTCTAACCACTGTGCCACCTAACTGCCACTTTTGAGGAAGAAATAGAGTTTTTAAAAAAAGAGAGAAAGATAAATAGAAGAGAATAGAATAGAGGGAAATATACAGTTAGCAATCATAATGGGATGAACTCACCCATAAAAAAGAAGTGGATAGCAGAATGGACTATAAACAATCCAACACCATATTGTTTACAAGAAACACATTTGAAATAGAGGGATGCACACAGAGTTAAAATAAGGGGCTGGAGAAGAATTCATTTTGCTTTAGATGAAGTGAAAATTGCAGTGGTAGCAATCATGATGTCAAACAAAACAAAAACAAAAATAGACTTATTTAAAAGAGATAAACAGAAACTATGTCTCACTAAAAGGCACCATAGAAAATGAAGTAATATCAATACTAAACCTACATGCACCAAATGGAAGAGCATCCACATTTTTGAAGGAAAAGTTAAATGAATTACAGGGGGAAATAGTAAAACTACATTAGTGGGAGACCTTATTTTACCTCTCTCATACCTAGATAAATCTAATCGTTAAGTAAGTCAGAAGTTAAGGAGAGGAATACTATTTTAGATAAGTTAGATATGATAGACCTCTGGAGAATATTGAAAGGGAATAGAAAGAAATATATTTTTTTCTCAGTCTATACGTGGTGCCTTCACAAAAACTGATCCATGTATTAGGACTTAAAAACCTCACAAACAAATGCAGAAAAGCAGAACTATTAAATGTACTCCTTTCAGAAATTAAGGCAATCAAAGTTAATTCAATATAGCCTTTGAAGCATAGATTAAAAATTAATTGGAAACAAAATAATCTAATCATAAAGAATGAGTGCGTCAAAGAACAAATCATTAAAAATAATCAATATTTTTATTAGAGATAATGACAACAAAAAGATAACATGCCAAAATTTGTGGGATGCAGCCAAAGGAGTACTTAGGTGAAAATTTATATTCTCTAAACAATTATATCAATAAAAGAGAGAAAGATCAGATCAATGAATTAGGCATGAAACTAAAAATTAAAAAAATAGTAAAAGAACAAATTAAAAACCTCCAATTAAGCACCGAAACAAAAAATCCTGAAATCAGAGGAGCAATTAATAAAATCAAAAATTAAAAAAAATTGAACTAAGAAAAACTAGAATCTGATTTTATAAAAAAAAAAAGGTGAACCATTGGTTAACTTAATTTAAAAAGAGAATACCAAATTACCAATGCCAAAAATGAAACGAGTGAATATATAACAAATTAAAATAAAATTAAAGTACTGATTGGGAGCTATTTTACCCAATTATATGCCAATAAACTGACAATCTAAATGAAATTGATGAATATTCACAAAAATATAAATTGCCCAGATTAACAAAAGAAGAAATAGATTACTTAAATCACTCTATCTTAGAAAAAGAAATTGAACAAGCTATCAATGAGCTCCCTAAGAAGAAAACCTCAGGACTAGATGGATTTACAAGTGAATTCTACGCAACATAAAAAAAAATTAATTCCAATATCACATAAGCTATTTGAAAAAAATAGGTGAAGAAGAGTCCTGTGAATTACTTCTATGACACAAATATGGTTTTGATGCCTAAACCAGAGAAAGCAAAAACAGAGGCTATATTCCTTAATGAATAGTGACGCAAAAAATTTAAGTAAAATACTAGCAAGGAGACTATAACAATAATACCACAAAGATCATATACTACAGCCAGGTTGATTATACCAGGAACGCAGGGTTGGATCAATTATCAGGGAAACAATGAGTATAATTGACCCTATCAATAACCAAAACAGCAAAAATCATATAATTATATTGATAGATGCAGAAAAAGCTTTTGACAAAATACAATATCTATTCCCATTAAAAATATTAGAAAGCACAGGAATAAAATAGTATCTATCTAAAACTAAGAGCCAGCATTATCTGTAATGG